>NC_047081.1:11514848-11814848 GCF_902459465.1 Asterias rubens
GAGAAGTTAATTATTGGAGTTCCCCCAGTGAATCCTTTCAATTTAAAATACCACTCATGAGACTTTCCCGCGAACAAAAAAAACCACGATTGTGGCTGTTGCCTGACGTCTTTGTTGCCTGTAACAAAAGCGGGTCTTATAAGCCAATCAAAATGGCTGTTACGGCAGCGTTTGGTTGGATACTTACAATGCGACATTTTTTTACGATAAACGTGAAAGTATTGACCGATTTTTGTGGACAAAACCGCCAGAACTGTGGTAAGTTTTACTGAATAATTCTGTGAAAAGAAAGTTAAAAACTAGACTGTCCTCTTTTCTTAATTCAAACTTTCAAACGGAGAATGTTTGCGCCAATCAAAGAAGTTGTTACAGCATGTTTGGCAAAATAAACACATGCGCTCCGAGTCCATGTGCAAATGTTTCGTGTTCTTCAATGGAGCAAATTTCTTGACCGGTTATGAAAGAAAACCACGTCAATCTGGAGGCAAAAAGCATGTTTGTTGAAACGACATTTTGCCCAGGTCCTCTAAGATGATAATGAAAATCTGGATACCTTTGCTTGCGGAAATTTGAGTGATTTTCAGAGTGAACATGAAGACGATATTTTCGAGGACGACATGACGAGCTTGACGGCGAGATTCTGCAATGGATGCATGTCGACTATTGAGGTAAAGTTGGTTAGTTGAAAACACAAATTATGCTTAAAAATTTGCAATAATTTATTTGCAATTAACTCTGGGTCGTGGGAAGGACAGTTTCCGTATCATGCCACCACTTTTTCATTTGTTATGAAATAAAAATACTATTTAATTTACCCAATCTTAAATAAGATATTCCTTGTACAATGAGTGAAGAAGTGGTGGCAGGATACGGAAAGTTTTACCGCGGTAACCTTTTGCATAAATAACTCGGGGTTCGAAGGGGTTGACATGGAGAACGTTCCAAAGCATTATACACAAACAGACGATTCCTTCATAGTTGTATCCCTGGTAGGAGTTGACTGCCATGTAATGTGTATATTATTTTAAAAAAGGAAATAAAAGAGTATAATGCAAGTCCAGCCTTGTCTAGATTCCTTCCGTCATCACCATTGGGGTCGAGTTGACACAAAGTCGCCCTCTCCACACAAAAATACCCCAAATCCATTCGCAACTAACTGTAAAGGGGAAATTGAGTGAGAGGATGCGAATTATTAAAAAACGTAACTCTGCAGTTGTACCTTTGTTTCTCGGCGCTTGCCTAGCGGTCAGGGAAACAGATTATGGTTGGCCGGAGTGGGTGCAGTAATAAGGGAGAGTGAGGTAAATTAAAGAAACAACTTTAGTATCAATACCATGGTTAAGCACATCGGTATTCAGTTTCAGTTGGGACTGATGATCCGGGGTTTTCTAGTATTTTCTTTTAGGAGTTAGTTTTATACTACTAAAATGAAAGGCAATTTGTGTTTTCATCCCCAGGGCGTGGACTCTAATGGACAGGATCGTATTACTTTAAAACACCTGGGGGTTGGGGAGGTGTCATTGCTCTCTCGGTCTGACCCCGGCTAGTATTGGTGAAAATGCACGTGACTATCACGCGGTACACGATAATTGATTTCTGGAATGCTGATTGGTTGAAGATAGGAATGTCAACCCAGACCCATCCTTTGTTCATCCAGTGTTATGGTGGCGTATTTTTAGCAATGGGGTAAGTTTATACAAAGGAATACCTCTTAATCCGCAGAGAAAGGCTGTAATGGACTTTGTTTGGTCTTTTGTGTGATTCTGTTTGCATTACGCTTAATTAAGTAACATTATTCTTTTAGTATAAGATGAGGGAGCCACAGTGGGATGTTTTATCAAAATTGACCAAGGTAGCCCATCCAAGTTCCAAAAGAATACTGACAGAAAAACACTACCCATGTTTCTCAAATTTGATAATGCCAAAAAAAGCTTCAGGCCTCAAGTCCTTTTTATTAATTGATTGAGAAATTATCTCTTTCTCAAAAACTACCTCACTTTAGATGGAGCCAATTCTCACAATGTTTCATACTATCAGCAACTCCCTATTGCTCGTTATCAATTTAGTTTTCATGCTAACAGTTATTTTGAATAAATACTAATAGTGTCCAGTGCATTTAAAGTGCAAGCAGTGTAAAGTGAGGTCGCTCAAAGAGCAAAGACCTAACAAACGGTTAGCCCGACCACGCCTACACATTCAAGAGGCATTCTTTACACCCCTTCAGAAATTAATGATTTTTCTTCTTGTAAATAGGAAGGTTAAAGTTTGTTTCTTTACTCAGCCAAATTTAATTAGCCCGCAAAAAAATATTTAAAAAATCAACGCACTTAACACCCGACCATCTAAGTAGGTTTTTCTTTCGCATGTTTGCATTTATTTTATTTTTATTTTTACATAATGCATTCATAGATTTTCTTTTGAATGGTAGTACCGTGCACTCAATTCATGATGAACACAACAGTCAAAGAAAACACCAGATATAAATAAATCATACGGCGAATAGCTAATTTGATTTAGGCTTCGGTCGCTATGAAACCCGGAGCCCTTATTGTTGATGCCGTTAAGTGTTTGGGAAAATTCCTGCGTTTCCGCATAATTGTATGGTGTCCGTTGAACACAACTGTTCCGAGTGATGCTTGGAGAAAAGGATTTATACAAAAAGCAGGAAGGTCTTCCGGTAAACAAAATTTTTCTGTTTTTAAGTTTGTCTTCGTTGGATATAAAAGGCTTAACTTAGCGTTAGTTTCGAGAGGAGTAATTTTGTTTTACCTTAGCTTTCAAAGAACACACTATATATACAAACAACTGTCGAACATTTGCAAAATAAAGTGCTCACTTTTCAGGGAAAACAACGCAAATAGGTTCATGGCTATTTCAGGAATTTTTGACGTTTACAGACGTGCTTACAAGAACTTGGCTTTTGTAAGAATTGGTTTCCGTTAGTTGTTGTGATATACAAACGAAACGCTATTATGTGATGATGTGCAAATAATGATTGTATTTACGGGGTTTTCGCATGCGACTATGACAGTAGTTTTGACTTGAGTGTTGGTGCTGACATGGACCCTGTGATCAGGGAAGTCGTAAAACTCTGTTTCTGCGACGCGCCGACGGACGCCCCGATATTTAATATTGCAGTCCAATACCAATTCTTATTGGACGCTCCCAAAATAATCGCTCCCATTCGTACGTTCAAACGAGGCAATGTCGTGTCGCAGTCGAAAAGGTGATGTCTTCATGGAGTCATCCAAGATGTTTGGGTTAAAAAAATTAAAAATTAAGCATAGGTTGGACGAATTTATGTGTCTATTTTACAGTGAAATGGTAAAAAAAATGAAATGAAAATAATCTATTATATGAGTTATTTAAAACAAACCTGAATGCATTTCCCTAGTGCACTGTGATTATATTATTCGACAATGCATCCATTAACTCAATAATATGCATTTAATATTTGTATAGCAAATGTGTGCCTGTGGAACACACAGTGCTGGGCAAATTGTCAAGTCACTCCGTTGCACTAAGGAGCAAAGAAGTGGAAGAAAACGAAGACGAAGAGGCAACACCCTTGAGTTCCAAATCACAAAATGCCCACAAGTCTGAAGCCCAACACTGAGTATACAGTAATGTGACAAACTTGAGTATACATTTAATTGTGATTGTTAAATGTAGCGTGCACGCGGTTAGAGGCGGCATACGAAGTATAGGGTATCAATATTTACTGGGATTGAATTACCTTCAGAACAAAATACAACTATTACGAAATTCGAACCACGGACGGTAGTGTTTCCTCAAAGACCAGACTATAAAGACGTACATTTAGTTTAAAAAAGAAAAAGAAAAAAAAAAGGCAAATCTTACATGTAAATCACACCCTAAATGCAATTTTAAAGATTCAATGTCTTGCTTAAACGGTACGGAGAAATACCCAAATTATTCCGAAAGGTTTTTACTGCACCTTGCGCAAGGTTCGTGACGTTCACTGCGCGTTTATTTAGTCAGCAGTTAAGGAAAAGCAGATTTTGAAGCTAGTTGGCAAGTATCCTTGTATCCAATTGGAGACTCATGAATTACTCATTTAGGCACCGGCCTTATTTGCCTTCGATCCTCATAGGTGGGACTTTTGAACATTTGGATTGGCCAACTAATGACACTCTCTGACGTGTCGGCACGCGATCGAGCGTTCACTCAGAGAGGAGTAGCTTAGCACAACACATTAACTGCTCACCAGATTAAGGTTATACCAACCACATGTACAATCTGTGACTGGTACCCTGTTTAATTCGTCACCGTTGTCATCTTTAATTTGCAAATTATTGATAATTGATAGAAAGCGGCCTGTGTTATAGTACAAAGCACTTTGCGTTTTCATGAAGAGCCCAGGGCACCCAAAGATCTAACCTTGGAAACACAAGAGTAAAATAAATGTATGTTAAATCGTTTGCCAGGTTTCAACAAGCGCCACCATGGCAATGTGCTGTGATCACGTGAAACCCAGGTTATTCAATTGGGTGTTTTGATGGGTCAGCTCACTTTTTAGGTTTCACGAAGAGACACATCTTTGTCTAATTACTATGGCTGTGAGCCTAAACATGTAAAGAAATTAGTTGTTTAACGGAGAGAATACAAGTATAAAGACTCGTATAAGAGGTCACTACAAACCGTGACGTCAGTATTGCAGATTATGCAGTTTTTAGCTTAGAACGTTGTAAAATATAAATTGAATTGACACGTTTTGACATAAGTGGCCCTTCGTCACAAACTTTGACGGTCTTTGCTCAGCAGAAGTTCTTAGCAATAGTTTCTGCTGAAGCAACTGTATGAAACTGAGCCAATCCACCGTGGATGTGGGGCGGGGGGGGGGGGCATGTTCGATAAAACTTACCCATTATTGGGAAAGTTCCGTCCGAGGCCGGTGGAATCGTCGTTATAACCAGCTCGTTGAAGACTATCAGCGACAACATCGTCGTTATAGAGAGATTCATCTTCTCACCGGACTCCGGTGGCAGATAGAAGACAAATATGGATAGAATGGATATGAGTACGTACGGAAGGATAATGTTGGCCACGTAGAATTCCGGTTTTCTCTCAATCACAAGCGTGTACTCCACGTCCGGGAACTTATGCGGGCAACAACTGTACTTAATCTTATGGTTTGTTACGAACATATCCAAGAGGTCCCATTCCCCGTTCGGCTGGTACTTGTCTAGCTCCGGGACGGGCCGAGAGGCGTTGATATCCACCCCCGTCTCGTCGAACGACCAGGAGCCGAACTTGAGTGGGCAGCGCTGGGTGTCGAACGGGTAGTAGGTTAGGTCCACTTTACAGTAGCTGATAAAGATGTAGGGTGTGTTGAACTGAACAATACCGTCGGAGGAGACCACGCAGGACAGTCCAAGGTCTCCACTGAGGGGGTTGGGATCAACACTGAAATAGTCATGAAATTCAAAGAGAAATGAAACAAGTTTAGTATAAAAAAAAGACATCAGTAATATTTTGCATGTACTAAAATAATGGTTACCAAACCTTTTGCTCTAAAAGTGCTCCCTACGTCATTGTTTGTTATGATGATCTTTGAATTTCATTAAGTGCACCAAAAATGAACTAAATGATTAGGGCACCAGACTACAATACAAAAACAAATCAAATTTCAGTATTGATAATATGAGGGATACAGGGGACTTAATCACCGGTACTTAAACTTAAGCTCTGGTACTTAAACCAGTTGCGTCGTGAAAAATTATGAAAAGGGCACTCTGTTCTGCCATTCGGATTCCCTGTGGACGATACCATGCTAACATCCTTATGCCATGGACTGTGGCACCCAGTGGGGGGAGGGACACGCCCCTTGTGGCAGTTGATTGGGTTGACATCCCAGCAGCCCTCACCCGAAGTGGCCCAATAATAACAAAATAACTCAGTAAAAAAAAACTATCTCCTTCCCCGACTCAAGAAAAATTAAAACCTGCAAATGTTCTTGTCCATACAGATACAGTTGTGTATCTTAAAAATAGAAATCAGTTTACACTGGGCTATTAAGAAAATACCGAATAAAAAAAATAAAAATTAAAATAAAAAAAATTGAAATAAAAATTAAAAAAATTAAAAAAGTTGTGTACATCCGTTTTCTTGTTAACAGCAAAACGAAAACAGTATCAGAATCCACCTGGAAAATAAAATAATTAAATAAATATTATACACAAAATAAATGAAAACAAAAAACAAAAACTGTGGCTAAACTTTTCGAAAGATGATGGAACCATTTTGTGTAGTTTAATGAATGTCCTCGTTCAAAGCTCTCTGTAGTTTGGTATCATTCCATTTTTAGGTATTTTGTGTTGTTCTGTTTTTATAAACGAGCTTTTGGAACACTAACTGCGCTTCTCAAAACTTTAAAAAAAAATGACACCACACAAAGAAGACAGAACGTTGCACCACTATAGTGATTGGGAAATAGAAGAAGAAGAAGTAAATAAACATTCCCAGACGAAATGCATCCGGACAGAAAACAAAAATCGATACCAAAACCACTTCGGGTAACCTCACTCTTATCGAGTTTGTTCCGAGTTCCCAATTTCGTTGTTCGATCCCTCCAACTGTCTTTTTGGCACCATGCCCTCGCCCGTTCTTGTTAAACCGGCAGTAATAAACACCATGAACGGAGGGCCCGGACCTTGCTGAAGGCGACGAGTGCCCGTATTAGAGCTTCTTCGTGCTAGCTCAGAGTGTTGGTTAATAAATCTTAAACACAACGGCAACATAAACATTTTATCAAGGTGTCGTATTATAGAGACCTTCGGTTTGATTCGATTAGGCGGTCTTAGGGGCGTGGTTTGCGTGTACACGACATGGTATAAAGGTGCGACGGTCGTATTATGGCTCAAAGGAAAATTGTCTTAGTGTATGCAGTGTAAAAGTTTATTGCACTCAAAGAGTATAGATGGATTGCACATGACGTCATTGACCACCATCTTGGATGTAAAACAACTGAACATTAAATGCGTGTACGCGCTGCGCACAACTCTCAGCCAATGGTAACCTTTTGATGTTTCATCAAAAATGGCGGCCAATGCGAGGGGTCTATTATTGGGAATAAAACAACTGATCGTGAATTTGGGAATACGTGAAGCCTACACACTTAAGAGTTGATAAACGAAGAATCCCGCATGAAGTTTAGGTTAAACGGTAAAAAGGTTGTTTTACACTCTAATATTGTGGGAATAGTCATTTAAATATTAATAAAGCCGATGATAAATGACTTAAACCAACAGTTTGGGTGGAAAGCTGGACGTTATAATATGCGGAAAGCCAAAACGCATTGCTGTGACGGTTTGCGCACGTATCCAGGACAAGAGCTTCAATCGCATTTGCTAAGTTTACTCTGTAAAAACGTAAACATTTCAGATAAATTAGACTGATATTATAACAGGATTCGTTTCTTTGCGTGTACAAAAGTAATAGCATATTTGTGTCTGTAAGAAAAATATTTCAATAATGGATATCCACTCTTAAGGCTGTCTGGGAAAAATAATGCGGATTTAAACTAAAACCGATCCATCAAAAAAAGCTTGAGAAGTAAGTAGTTGTGACAATGAAAGTGGGAACATTTTAAGCACATCCATCAACGATAACCTAGGTACCCTCACAGGCATTTGGACACTCCTGGGTGAAGAGAACCAATTATGGTGTATTGCTGTAGGACACAAGTGTCTTAGCAATGTTTAAAATCACATGAATTGTATAGCCACCTCCCTCCCCAAACAACTTGAATACAATATGCTATGCCATGCCACAAGACAAAGGCGAGTTGTTAAGCAGAATCGACAGTGTAGATTATTTTCTTGATGACATTGTTTAAAGAAGACAGGTCTTATGGATGATCTTACCCGAACATTTAGATTTAAAAAGCCATTTTCATAGATTTGAGAACGTTGATGACTCATCCCCCTACCCCAAGATTTGTGTTGGTCATCCACCCCTCCTATCCCCAAATAAAATTTCTAAACCAATCATTATTCCTTTAGATATAGTCTAACTAATCATGGAACAATATTAAGTGAAGAATTTTCAGTGATAAAAAAATGTGATGAAATGTAAGTATGTTGTATCCCCAAAAAATGCAAATAACATGAGTGATGGTTGTACAAAAGTAAATTTGTCAATACACTTTTGATATCAACTTTAAATAATCATCTTTTTTTTTATTTATGACGCCTTATTCCCCTCTTCCTTTAACTTAACCAATCAGAGGGATATCTCCAATTAAGAAGCCTCCCCTAGCGGCCCCCAAATCCGTTCCAAATTGTACCCCCGAAGGTTGAGGGTGGCATCAAACAATCCTACACACAAGACAAACCCATTAAAACACCCGTCGCCAACGGTTAGCCCAGGCCGGCCGATTTCAAACAACAAAGCGCGGCAAAAAGAGAAGGCTCTTCCCGCCTTTTAAAATGCCACTCGAGATTACGCGGGAGATGGGCTTTCCGGCCAATTTCAGTAATTGTGTCTTGTGCGAAACCAATAAGGATAAATCGGAGTGATTAAAATTTAGTTTGTTTTCCTTTTTTTAAGAAGCATCTTTGTCGGACGGCATTTTTTTTTTTGGAATGACCGCATATGCCTTTGGCACTGAGGAAAAAAGATTTAGAGTGACACCGTACCAACAATACCATCGCGTGCATGTAAAGGAAATACAACGAAAACCCGTTGGGATCTATTACAGCATAAGTGGGTAGTACAATATTCAGGCGTGGCAGGTTGTTCAACCGATTGATGATAGCCTTTGATGTACGTCATGACTGACCAAAACTGACTGGTGACCATCTTGTAAAGAGGTGTCTGGTCTTCACTGTGTTTTACTGAATACAAATGAAGGTTGCCAGCACCAGTGTTGAAACATTGCTTTTGTTGGCAAAAATGTACAAATGTACAAATTTTTGTTTTGCCAAAGTGTCACCGCTATATCTCTGCAGCTGAAAATATGTCTAAGAAATTAATGCGTAGGAACAATAAGAAATATGTTCACTAAGCAGAAACACTCCAAGAGTGGTTCACGCTCCTGGTTACTTGTTCACACAGGGTTGTAATATCAGGGAGTTCAACCATTCTCTCGTATCAAGGCTTAGAGGTTTTCTAAATTTTAGCAGATAATTAATTGCAAAAAAATAACACGTACGAACAATGGTCAAAACCGACATAATTTGTCCACTGTAAAGAAACACCCCAAGATGCGTTCACGCGTTTGGTTACTTTTTTACACGGGGTTGCAATATCAGGGGAGTTCAGCCGTTCGCTTGTCTCAATTCTAAGAATGCTATTCTCTTTTTCAGCAGATAATTAATTGCAAACAAATAATACGTACGAACAATGGTCAAAACCGACATAATTTGTCCACTGTAAGAAACACCCCAAGATGCGTTCACGTTTTTGCTTACAATTGTTCACACAGGGTTGCAATATCAAGGGAATTCAGCCATTCGCTCCTCTCAATGCTAAGAGGTCTTCTCAGTTTCAGCATTTCGTATTTTTAAACGGTCGTGATGACGTGTTTGCAACAATGTCTTTGGTACTCTACTGTGTTTGCCTGGTAACGTGTTTACACTTATTCGTCTGCTGCAGCATCCAGTGTTTTGTTTTCACACTAACTTCATGTTAGGTTATAACAATAACAAGTAACTACCGTAACACGAGCACTGAAAAGGGACTGGTTTAAGATAAATTCAATCGAAAACTACAGTTTTAAATGACCAGAAGTATTAGGTGCTTTTGTGTCAAATGTTGTTAACTATCAACTATCCCTTTTTGTTTTTTTACTGAAAAAATGAGAAGAAAATAATCCCCAAAACATGCTGGCACCCCTCTGAAAAACTGTACAGAGTTTGAGAGCCACTTCAGTTCTTAGAATAAGTCGCGACTGATTTTGGTTATTCCCTTCGTATAACTTGTACAAACACCAATGAGCATACAATACCAGCGCAGAAAGGCAGGAAGTGTTGGTTGTTTACAGGAGTACAGATATATAAAAATTCTCAGTCGTTTAATGCCAAGGAAACCGGATATAAACACTGGTCTGAGACTTTACTTTACTTATTTCAGTTGCCTTATTCAAATTTTGCCAATTATAATGTGAGAATGTTAGATCGATGCCCCCACAAGTCGATCACGTACTTTCCCCGACTCAACCAAGATGGGTTAAGATTTCCTGAAACTTGAGCTTCCGAGCTCTCTCCTTTTCGCTTAAAATTAACACAAAAAGGGTCATCGGCTCATACACACTTCCTTCCATTTAAACTCAGACAATGAAATGTTCACTCAGCACTCAACTTGGAGTGTTACACAATGTACTGCACGTGCCAGAATCGTGGACACATTTTTATTCAAATCCCGAAAGGTTTTTAGAGCTACACGTTTAGGCGAGCTCTCATTTAATACTAGCTCATCATTTATGAGATTTTAAGTTGGTGAGCAGCACTCGTAGCGTTGTGTATACACGCCATCCTAGTGTAAGGACACCTGTTCAGTTTCTATCTGGGCCATCCGTGAAATGTGATATGCGATGAGGAAGAGAAAAAAGCAAATGGCCGCCGGTTATGTTCACAAAAAACTTAATCGCGACGTGAAAGAATAACAAAATATGTGATACGGTATTAGGTCTGATATTATGTATTCAATTGCACATTGTTAAGGGCTTGACTACGTAGTTATATTTAGAGATAGAGCTATTAAAGTCACTGGACACTATTGGCAACTACTCAAAATAATTATTAGCATAAGACCGTATTTGGTTACGAGAAATGAAGAGCTTGTAGAATATCACTTTGTAAGAAACGGCTCCCTGCGTTACGTCGTTTTCTTAGAAAGAGGTAAATTCTCACTCAAATATTTAAATACCTCAGGTCTGAAGCCATTTTTATGCATCTGAAAGCACACATCACTTTTGCAATAATGTTTTTTTGTTCTTCTCGCATTTCTAATTATTCTCGTGAAACGACCAACGACCATTTGAGTCATAAGCTTTCACATAATTATTTGTTATTTTATGCAAAATGTTAGGATACACCAAATGAGAATACTGGTCTTGGACAATTACCAAAGGTGTTCAGTTCATTTAAATGAGAAAATTAAAAGCAAATTTTGTTTTAGTTGACGGACTTTCTTGTACAAACCAAGTTCTTGGAAAAGTACTCGTGGATAGCTTTTATCAGATAATTACAGATGTTTGACAAGCAGTGTCCTAGAATAATACAATCACGACAAAATATACATTCAGCGTATTTGCCATCCAGCACATGTCCACACTGAAACAAACCCAAATGAGTTATAAGGCAACAAGGAAATAAGGGAAAGAAGCTATTTAAACAACTCCCCAGGCGTTGCCGATTTGTCAATATTTCTCCAGAATGACTGCAATATTAAGAGTAGGTTTTTCATCAAGAGAAGAGAATGGCTTTCCCTATGTTTGTTTTTGGTGATAGAGTCTGCATATGATACGTGTCGGCTCTTGGGGAAACAGGCGGTAAGGGACACCACACGACGTGCTGGAATGTCAACCCAGATTTGCTCATCTTTTTGACAATCATGTTATCAAAAATGTTGCCAATAATATCTGAAATAATTGACGATTATTTGTATACTCTCCTCAAAGAAATGCTAGCTTTAAGTGTTATAACGTCCTTGTACCTGTGTCAGTGTGGACAGAAGTCTTTCTCATGCATCTGAAAGCACACAATAGTGCAAGGGTGTTTTTTCTTGCAACTTCTAAACCAATAAGCTAACATTTTCACAGGTTATGCATATGTTGAGATACACCAAGTGAGAATACTGCCCTTTGACAATCATCTAAAAAAAGTGTCCAGTGTCTTTAACAGGCAAATAAAATATACAATTAAGTATAGTGTGCGGACTTACTTTGTTCGCTTGTATAGTGCTTTTAGATCTGGAACTATATAATTATACATAGCATACAGAAATCTCGATGACAATTCCAAGGTCTTTTTTAAAGTGACCTTATTTAGAAATTTATGCTAAATTTTAACAAAATTAGAAACCTTTCCGTTTTGTTGGAGACAATTTTGGGGTTAAATATAGACTTTTCACCGTGTTTAGAAAATGAGAAAATGACATTGTTCGCCCGCGATTGGACAATTTGCATTGAATCAAGCCAGCCTGTGGTGGAAGTATTGTATACGCATCCACACACTATACAAGTATAACATAATTAAATATGATCGTCTATTTCGCTCGTAGCAAATGTTGATTGTACGCATCCAAACAAGTAAAACTAAAGATATTATTGGTCCATTTCGCTCATAGCAATTATACAAACATACATCAAGAGCACAACTCAATCAGACAATGAACACAACACTTACCGCACAACATTTTTTTAAAACCTTTTTGACAGGCTTTCCAAAAGGATTGTGTTTGGCATTGTTTATTTATCAAACATACATGTTATTCTGTTAAAAATGAAATAGAATTTGTTTCCTTTCTTTATTTAGAAATAACAAGGACAGCAATAATTTACTCACAAAAATGGGCATTTTAAAAACCGGGTCGTAAGTAATCACGAGATAATATAGAAGCCACTGTTGATAATAATTATTTTGCGCAGTATAAAAGTGAGTTTGCAACTTTTCTTGAAGTATATTGCGCTGCAATTAAAATATAAGAATTAGTGAATGAAATTGAACCGATTGATACCCTAAACAGTGCTTCGAACAAACTGATATGTTTGTTTGCCTCCAAAGTTCTCAGTTTGTAGAGCAAATTAATTTAATAACAAATAACAAAAGAAAACCTTGTGGAGTGGTATTGTTCCAATTGTTCAAATTACCCTGTAAATTGGCGTGTGTGTAATTGATACACATCTCTGTGTTCTTTTGAAACTTCTTTGATCTGTACACGTTAGGAAAGTCCTATTTTCAACACTGTAAAAAGCACTGTGTGGACGTGTGTAAGTCCACATAGTGTTTCTAGTGTGAACCTCTTTTTGTTCCATTTTCAGGTAAAATCAGTTTAGGTAATAGAAGATTCTGATTTAGATCCGCCCTTCAGAGTCCGACAACCTCGTATTAATCTCAATAAATTTCGTGATTTCCAATGCACTGCCCCGTAGCTTATGTACTCGGCTCAGGGGAGTGTTTTCTGGACAACACACACAACAGTGACGGACTGTATTGTCTCGCGTTGCGTATTGGTGACCGAATAACTTGGCCCCTGCTTCAAAAACCCTGACAAGGTCCCGAAGCGATGGTAATGGGTTCGTATCAGGGTGTTAGACAGGTTGGGGAAGGGGGACATTTGTGGTGAATCTATTTAAAATAAATACATAGGGATGGGTCGCTGTCTTTGCTATAAAGCACTAGTACTTTGAGGATTTATAGATAGGGGGAAATTACGTCGCCCTCATCAACGTGAGCTCACGCTGTGAGTAATTGACGTACCCCTCATGGCAGCACGGTAGTTTATTTGACTGAATTCTATAACTGAACTACGGATGTCATGTAGAACCTATGTTTGTCTGTTTGTTCCCATCTTGTGTTTACGGTTCAAGCATTACAGCATCATGCAACCTTCACTCACACTGCGTTGGAAACAACGTGGACGTCAAACATTCCAGACGAAACTTGTCACTTCTCAGAAAAGTGACTAAATTAAGTTGCTGACATTTTATTCCGAAGTTTTAATTTGTTGTTTTGACTTGTTATTTTACCCAGTGGTGAAGTTTTACACGGTGGGTGAAGAAAGAGAAAAAACACTGCACGCGAGTCATGTAAATAACGAGAGAATCATACCCAACCCTCGAACTCCTCAAAAATATGATTACTCTGTTTGGATTCGAACCTATCACATTTTTCATTCTAACTATACATAGACAACCGAGATTGCTCAGTATACAAAATATTAGCTGTTTTGCCGAAAACGTGATCACTTTAAATACATTTTATCTTCACGCCAGGTTTGTGGGTGTCGAAGATTATGCACATTTAAACTGGGTACATGTAGACAAAAGATGGCAACACGGTCCCGGTTTGGTCAAGGTCAATTGGGAGCTTTTTCAAAATAAATGATGAAGAATACGAACCAAGATGGACATAACAGGGGGTCCCGATTGCATTTCGAAAAGAAGAAAAAAAAATAAGCGAAAGGAAAATAACAGTTCACAAATAAATGAAAACCTTTGCGATTCAGAGAATACCCCCCTGATAAAATGACCTTCAGATTATGAACTTCTGGGAAAGAAATATTATGGTCTTCATCCTAAAAAAAATTTCGCAGATTGTCGGGGAGATAACGACAGCGACGATATTTCCTGCCGGTCTATCAGTTGCAACGATTCACACGCAAACACAAATACAACGTAATTTGATTTCGACATGATCGCCTGACATGATGTAACTTGATTATATCATTACGTACTTTGGAATCCTCTCTTAATTCCACCTTTTTCATTTTCACTGAATGGATCAGTCGATGCAAACCAAATGACAAGAGTTATAGGAAACATACTCTCCCCCCCCCCAAAAAAAAAAAAAATAAATAAAAATACAACCAAGGGGAAAACTGAAGATTTTTCGAATAGATACGAAACAAAGGACATCCGTATAGTTTGGAAAATATCATGAAATCAAAATCGATTGATGTCAGAGTTTATCCGCACCACGGAACTCAACCAAAATGCAAACTATGATAAATTTCACAGGCTGTCAGGCAAACAATGGGAAATCTCTTCAAATTTTCATCTTGAACCAAACTTCATTGATTTTATGCAGTGTGTTTATTCAATTATGTTGTTAGCGATTCGGCGTTCAAATGCTATACTTTTACATACTAAACCGTTAGGACTACCCCCCCCCCCCCCCCCGATAGTGACTCTATGTGTTTGTGAGAAGGAAGTTTACCAATAGGGACCAGAGGCTAATGTCACAAAGCAATACACTTCATCGTAAAGACAAGTTGTCACAATTACCATTAGTGATTTGTATTGTATTGAAACATCACACTTTACCTAGTAACTACAACTTTTTGCAGCTAGTTAAGGTCAACTAAAGCTCTTTGTGGAATCGGCCCAGATGCGGTAAAACTGACGATACAGTGTGCACTGTGGGTGGGGTTACGGGAGGTGTAGGTTGGTTTTCACTTTGTGCTACATGCTGAAAGATGTGTATCGTGTTATCTTTGTGGTTGCTACGTAATCAGCCAACAGAAAAGGCCTAAAAATAGACTTGCTCTTTACTGATCGAGTTCTACGTTTATTATAAGGTTTGTGCACATTAAAATGTATATTTGTTACAACATGCTCCCGTGAATGAACTAATAGGCAAAATGATACATGACGTGTTTGGCTTAAGATATAACAAATTAAAAAAATTAATAGGATGTTTATTTTGAAGAAGCTGTTGCTGCTTGCGAGGTTGACTGATTCCGAAAAAAATGACACTACAAAAGAAGAGGGGGAAATACAGACCAACAAACATGCATGAACTAACATAATCGAAGACTTGCATTTTCTACATACAGTTTTCAAAGTGGCAAATTGCCTCCCATACTCTAAAAGCAGAAATGTGCCGCCTCGGTGCTGGGAAAAAATCTTTATCGTGTCGAATCGATTGGGTATGAATGGAATTCATCTCTAATACCCGAAGCAATTATGCGAACTCAAATCTCAGATGAGGAATTTAGTTTTATTTATTTGGGTTGTGAAGCACAGTACAGTCAGTAAAAGCAAACAAGCCGAGAACCAAATGAAGAGAAGACATGGACCGAAGTTTCAGTTTTTATCCCAGATGTTGAGGAAGAAATCACAAAGATTTAGTACAGGGTAAACCCATGCAATCAGGAAGGGACTGAGAACCTAATCCATGCTGTACATCCGGTTGGATTGGAACCAGGGGCCAATTTCATAGAGCTGCTTAAGCAAACAATTTGCTTAAGCACGAAAATAGCCCGCTTATTTTTCACATGTTACTGGCAAAAATTGTATGCCATGGCTCGTGACTGTTATTTAGCTGTTGTTTACTAAGCAGTGGAGTGGAGACTTGGCCGGTAAGCTGATTTTACTAAGCAAGGATTTGTTTGCTTAAGCAAAATTTTGTGCTAAAGCAGCTCTATGAAATTGGGCCCAGAGAGGTGAAAGGCGAGGAAAGATACAATGCACTACTACTTCACCATTGGACCTTACCTTTGATAGAGTACTATATCTGGTTTCCACAGCATGTTGGCCGGTATTCTAATAACTGCTGTTCCGTTGTAGTTCGCAGGATTCCACGTCAGAAACTCATCTGGCCACCTCTAAATGAGTTAAAAACATGTGACGATAATTCATATGAGGTTTGAACTTTGAGACAATGTTTAGATTGGGCGACGTACGAAGTGAGTACCTGAGAACAAAGGAATAGGAACTTAATGTAGGGACTTGAAACACAATTCGGACTTACAGACATCCACACCGTTTTTTTTTACTGTGTTAAAGAAAAGGATTTTCCTTAAGTGCAGTGCATATAACTCAAATTAGTAAACTCATATTTTGTTGTTTAAAATGAGAGATCATTATTAAACCAGGCTCATATAAATTAAAACCAAAATGATTACATGAGTATGTTTTCTTACCATTCTTAACCATACGTTTACCGCTAGTTGTTGCTTCACTTCATCCTATAAAAACGAAAGAGAACATAATGTTTATCGATGTTAAAGAATTGTTTGATGAGAAATTGTTTTTATGTCTACACATCCAGCTCAACTAGCGCCGATAAAAAGACGAGAACAAAATGTTCAGTTTTAGATTTGAGATTTGAATAAAATCCTCAATGAGGAAAAACAATCGTAATCATAGGGACTAAAAACCCAATCCACACGTAAGGCTTCGGTCTGCTTGGGGTTCGAACAAGGGTCCACAAAGGAGAAAGTCGGGAGGGGGGACCACCACTTTGCCAACCTTATCAGGACTCGAGCATTCCTAAAACAATAACTGTTTATAAGATCTTGACAACACCGTTCAGAATGTCTGAGGTTGTGTCACGGTACCGCCTCCCTGCACATTACCTCCCCACAATATATACAGCTTTATATCATATAGTCAATGAACGGGCATAGTAGTTGAGAACATGTACCATTCGGCTGCCGGTGCCGCAATGGGAGTTGAGATGGTTTCTTGAAAGGCCAGATGTAGACAGTAATAATAAAATGTAAACTAAAAGCTGGAAGAGGCGAATTATAATGAAACTTGTTCATATTATTGATGATAATTATTGATAATAATAATAATAACAATCGTATGTGAAGAAACAAAGATACCACACACAAGACAGACTTGTGCAGTGTAAGGATATTATGTTTTACTCCACTGTAGGGACATACGCAAACCATATCAACGGTTTGAACAGTGTGTTACGTTCTTTAGATCCAATCTTCACAGCCCTTTTTTCATCCCAAGGGAAACAATCCTAACCACATTTTCAAGAATACATATGAAAGAGACGAGACGTAAGATTGAGTACGCCATGTACTTCTCGGCATCGTCAGTTATTGACGAAGCCATTTGTCGCCACATGAGAAAAGGAAGAGGGGACGAAGATACATTTTGTTTTGTTTGTTGGCGAGACATGGACGTATAGAAGAGAAAAGAGGAAAGAGGAAAAAGAAAGAACGAACGGCTTGTATTAAGGTTACACGAAAGATCAAGAGTCGGACGCCCTAAACATCGATGATGGGGTCTCTAAGCGCCAGGTGCCGCGTAGATTGTATCGATGATCATGGACGATGGGGCTTCCTCTTCAATCAACGACTGTTGCGTGTGGTAAAAACTAATGAATGAATTGCAAGATTGGGAAGCAATAGTGAATTCCGTGGTTAATGCGATGGAATCTCCGACCCAGAAATGGGTCTGCAGCCGATTTCAAGAAACGCTAGGATTAATCCTATCTCGAGTTAGGACGAGTAACCCGTTCTAACTTAGGATGGGTTCAATGCGTCCTACGCCTTTGGATATGGAACTTCACTCATCCTAAGTCCTAAAATTAATCCTAAGTTAAGAAGAGTTTGGTAAAATCGACGGCTGCAGGTTCCTTTGGATCCGGTTCAATTATAACTTTGGAGTAGCGTACTAATTGAGTTGCAATTTAGAGTTATCCACTCACGCGCCAAAGCTATCATCGTGTGGGACCAAATTGGTTCCAAAATTGTTCGAAATGTGCGAGATTTACACAGTCTGTAAAGATAAAACTGTAATGTTAAAATCTAGTATAAATAAATGATATATATCTCCCGTATTAATGTAATTGTACGTGTGACCAAAGTGTTCAAAATAAAGGTTCGAATACGCGAGAGACTTGCACAGTCTATAAAGAGACAAACCTGTACCGAAAAATCTAATAAATACCTGTCTTATCCTTTATTAATGGTGACATCCCTAAAATGTGATATTGAATGTCAAGATAGAATGCAATAAATGTGACATCAGATAGGTATAACAGCGTCTGAGCAGAGCCCCATAATTGACACTTTAAGGGCATTAAGAAATTTGATTTCAAAACCGGTTAGAACTGGTGTGTATGTGTTTTCCCGCGATGTCCCTTCTCATTAGATGGGTCCCATTTCGTATCTTCCCGCTAACATAACAAATGTAAATCTTTATCGAATGTAAACAATAATGTATTTTTGTACCATACTGAGCAAATATAAGCAAGTGAGGTGAGAGTAAAAGTCTGGCCGCTTTAATTGGTGTCACTCGTATATACCCTTACCACTTCGTGCCCTTACCGCTTCTTACCTTTTGCAAGGAATTCTTCTTCAAGACACTTCATACCTTCTTACGAAGGTACCCTGGACACCTCGTTCTTTACAAGACACTTCCGTACACTGGACACTTCCGGCCATAGAGCAAGGAACATTTCCTTGCTTTATGTTCGGACCTTCTTTCAAGGCACTTCGTACTTTCTTACAAGACATTTCATACCCTCTTTTGACACGTCGTACATTCTTACAAGACACATCATACCTTCTTACAAGACACTTCGTACCTTCTTACAAGACACTTCGTACCCTGGACACCTTCTTTTGACCAGTGCAATAAGTGTCTGACCATTTTGACAGCCCTTGTAATGACTAACGTCCTATACCATCACCCTACGGAGCAGTGAGCACGACCTGATGACCACGAATTGAATTGGAACTTAATCAAACCTCAATTTACCTTACGTGTGAACGCAAAACCCATGTTGACTTTAACCCATTGAGGAACGAGATTCAGATGGGTCGCTGGTGATTATTTTGAAGGGAAAAAATCCCAAGAGACGGAGGAGAACGTGAGAAAAGAGAGAGAGAGAGAGGGGGGGGATAAATTAGACGTGCGTCTATCTCTTGATTTATCTAGTCCCGTCCAACAATATTTATACATCATCCATTGTTATTGGGTTGAACGTACAGATCGACTGGCAATCATTGGCGGTAGTCATCCCGTGCGTATCAACACAACGATCGTCGTAGTCTAACACCAACTACACGTTCTTAATAAAAGGAAGTTATAGCCATCCGCCGGGAATGTTTTTTTTTCTTCAATATATATTCTCAGACAGGGGTTGTGCAATACGCTCATGTAAGCTCCTCGGTCGCTTACAGGCACTGGTTACTATTGGTAAATACTAAAAATAATTGTAAGCATAATAAATCTGAACGAGCACACAAAGTATGCAACAAGGATTTTTTGTTTATGCAAATTCGATGACCAATTGAGCCCCACTTTTCACAGGTTTGTTCCTTTATGCATGGATACACCAAATGGGAATATCAGTCTTTGACAATTTTACCAAACGTGTCCAATACGTCTCTTTAGAAACACGGGGGCTTTCACCCCCGCGAGCAGGATTTTCAAACCCCTCCACCCTTTCCTATCTCAAGCTTCGTTGCAAATTGTACGTTGTTTTTTTTTTGTCTGAGGGCGTCCTCATGTGAACTTGTGGTGGAAGGTTATCATGCGCATTTTACACTTCAGGCTGATGTTATTACTGTAGTTCCATGACTTTAGATTCGGGAGGTGACGTCATTCTAGTAGGGAGAGGGGTGAACAAAAATATCAACCACGATCGCCAGGAGGGTCTTGAAGGAAGAAGAAGAAATTACCCACACAATCAGCAGAACTATGGTTAGGGTGAAGGGCCGTTAGAATCAAGGCTGACGGTTCAATGAGGTGTGGGTCTTTTCGAAAACATGATTTTTGGGCTTGTGCGTCGAGGGCGATTCTGAATTCTCGTGTTTAAGATATTATGGCTACTGGAAGCTGAAGCTGTCATTTCGAAACATAGGGATGTTAATCCAGACCAAGTTCACTAACCTCAATGCGTTCTCCCATTTCAGGAAAAACACCGAGTACATTCACAAAACAATTGGGGGCTTTTTCGCGCATCCCATCATCCCCAGTAGAGCATGATTTAGCTCCCTCTAATTAAGTTGGATGACGAGTTGAAAACAAACACCACAAAAACCCCAACACCAACGATCCTACGCGGTAAACATTTAACTGTACGGAGATCTAAAACTCATAACAACAGCTTGAGGTGTAATGGCTTCCCGCGTGAAGCTTTCAAAATTTCAAATGAGACATTTCTGAACCACGTGCCATCAGTGCGATAGTGATACGTTCCTCGCGTGTGTGTTCATTTGGAACCGAAGCGTTCTAAACCCTTAAGGTACATAGTAATTAGTTTTCAATATTTGATCAACGACTAAACTAAGGTCTAATTAGACAGTGAGCACTTTTCTTCTTACCTTCGTCTTAAATGCCGGCACTTAAGCTTTGATTAAGTGGCTTGCAGCTCCAAAAAACATATATTACTTATGAGAAAAGGCGTCGGAAGGAAGAAACTCAGATGTGAATTTGATTGAATATTCGGATGGCTGCGGAATTTTAATAGAAGAGTGCTTCATTTAAACGAAGTTCGTACATTTTTCGACGGCTTGGTTGTATTCTTAGGTGGTCGAAATCGGCGCTGTCAATGGCTAAAGAAACAGTACTTTTTTTTTTTTTATAGACGGAACTTTTTGTCTGACTCAATCTCCTTGTCGTAAGGGCGAATTAGTCCAGCTCTATCGGACACTTGAAAGAAGGCTTCGAGCGGCTGCGGTACCTGTTTTCATTACACACCGACGGCTGTTTAATGACCATTCTGTTGGCGATTGGTTGGACACTGCAGTAGTGGGCCCGACTGTAGAAGTGGTCGGCACGAGATAATTGCGTCTGCCGATGTGTATCCGATGAGTCAAGCTAGGGCCGGAGGAGCGGAAATAGTTCGGCCAATCTAGACCGATTGCGGAGTGGAGGGAAAACATGGAGGAATCTTATACACTTTATTTTGTATGAGACTGCCCGTGATTGTATCATTGGTTTGTCGACGATGTTCCAACAAATTGGTCCTTGGTTTTCTTAGGTGTGTTTGAAGAGAGGGCGTACACTATGTAGGGGTTGATGCTGGCGTCTTATGTGAGAAAACTGTCTCCTGAGATACTGTCCACTACATGGGAAATTAACATGGGCTGGATGAGGCTGATTCAAAAGAGGGCGTTTTTTGTAGAAGTTTGTGCACAGTTCACCGATGGGGGACAGAACATCCAGGGGCCACACTGGTACCTACATATTATACTTTGAACGAATGTTAATGACAAATCAATGCGAGAACATCAGTGCCGAAACTTGGGCACAAAGAGTGCACCCATTGTGTTGTTTATTTTATTTTATTATGGAGCACTTCTGACCAATCAAAACTATAGTTTCCTTTAAAGTTTCTCAATTAAGATAATAATGGCGTTAGTAAAAACAAAGACATCGTTTGTGTGTTAGAGGTAATATAGTTTTAACTTTTCACATTAAAACTAGTTGCGCCTGCTCTGCCAAAACTGAATGCCGATTTCGCGTTATAAATTGATTGTTATGTTGATATTCATATTCGCATGGGTCAAAGTGAATTCGAATAGTGTTTCAAGTGAAGAGACAAATGTACTTTTGTGTACATAGTTTGAGATTTTAATAATATATCACCACAATCCTTATGAATCGCGCTTAATCCGAACATCGCTTTCCCCGTTTCACTTCATAAATCAGCTCCTAAAATAATCAAAAGTGTCCTCATCCATTCCGCATATTTCTCCTGACAATATATCCTTCAGTCGGTCCGGTCTCCGCTAGCCAAGGGCGAATAAATTAATACCAATACGATTTGAAAAATCAATCATTCTGGTTTAACCAGATCTTAAATAACTGTGCCCCCTCTCTCCGTGACAAGCTTTGCCGTTGGCAGCTCTTCATGGTTTTCTCCCTCCCGTTTTAGACCCCGTATGGTACCTAAGACGACGTGCGTGCCTTAAGGTAACATGGGGCCAATCAACTGCCCTGTGAGTCGTATGGATTTTTCTTAATGTCTACAATACACTGGGTGCGAGGTTGGGGCTTTAGAGTACTCTAGGGGTGAAGGACGCAAGGTTGGGAAATACTTCTGGATATGTGCAAACCCACGACCACCGTAGTCATAGTCATGATTCTGAATAATGATTCATTATACAATGCTTTTATTAAATAATTTTAAAGTATACATCATGACAATAAATATTGCCACCCCCTCCCCCAAAAAACACAATTATAAATCAATTGATAAATACAAAAATTTGCATGAACACTAGCAATTAAGTAAATAAATCGATATATATATATATACGATAACAATATATAAAGAACCCTTTGAATTAATTGTATTGATTCACGTGACTCCTTGTAACGTGATGTGTAGTGTAGCAGTATTTATTGCGGAACTTTATTGATGTGGACTCTTTTATGTCTTTAGTTGTGTTCTCGATGTTAAATTACATAAAAGTAATGGAGTAGTAAACTCCACATGAAGAGAGGAAGAACTTAGAGAAGAATAAATGTATTCTCACAAGTAAAACAAGTAGCTTTAATATGTTTCAACAGAACGGACACAAGCACCGTGCACTTTATGAGCTACATGTGACACTAATCACGACTTGATTGTTACATGCAATTTCCTGTAAAAATGTGAGCGCATAATTATCCAATATTTTCACACATTAATGGGATTCACATTATAGCCACGAATTTACCCCTCAACAAAAATCCATTGATGTCCCACCTCCTTCTTTTGCAGATAATATACGACCATACGGAAACATCGCTCCTCCCCACTGTCTCCCACACGAAACCACCATACGAGAAAACAATTCCAGCCAAGTCCAAGGTGAGCCCGTCAAATTTAATTATCAACCAACGGTCGGTTCTTTGTGTCACTGTAATCCACCGGCTTTCGTCAAAGGGGGGGGGGGAGATCACGCGAACGATGCCTAAACAGAAAAATGTCCAACCGATGACTGTACGTACGCGGTCTTAGCGCTAGGTGAAACAGCGAGATGTCTTCGAAATTACAATTTATGTTGTAGTGGTCAAAATTGCTAAAAAAAGAGAGGATTCAAAAGCGTATGCAATTTAAGTACAGGTTTTCCCAGCCTATTCTAACAAAACACTCGTTCACTTTAACACCACATCAATTATTTTCGTTTGAGAATGACTTATCCTTATGCATCAGCATTTAACAGTCCAATGAATTAGCCTTTCAGGGTTCAAAATAAGCATTTTCTGGTCAGATCATTAAATCTTCATTAGGTTGCAAAGATCATTCAATTTCATAATAGCCAGCAGCATTAGTCTGGCCAACCATCCAAATTCATCACTTAGGTACAATATACATTCAACTGAAACAATGCGTGGGAAAAACCTGTTATATTAATGGCTAAAACACCGTGGAGCCTGCTGAATATGACAATCGTGAAATTGCAAGGACATTCGAAATAAGTGAAACTGTGTATTCTTGAATACCTTTAGATGACTGAAAGGAGATTGAACAAGAACTCAGTAATGTGTGCATGAAAGCGGAAATAAATGCAGCAGTAGCTATACAAATAGAAACTATATAGTTTGAATGAAATAGGGAAACTTGCGTGCATTTTGAACGCGTGTTATTGAAACTGAATAAATGTCTGCTTTAATTGACCTGGAAAAACCTATATTAAACAACCTAATTACGTTATTGTCTGACCCTGTAATTTAATTGTAATGAGTGTTTTATTTATTGTCCAAACCAATAGCGGACGAACCACCAACTACAGGACAGGGAAAACTAAAACTAAAATTAATCTTAAGTGTGTTTGGTCAGTTGCAGCTGGCAAGGGTCGCTATGAGAAGTTCCAGTGTAATACTATGGAACGGGTTTTCAATAAACCACTAATGATCTACTTCGTCCGCCAACCCCACTTTTGTCTCTATTTACTCCGATTCGAGGCTATGACTAATGCTAATGCTTTACGTGAAGTGAAGGAACAAATTCAAAGCAGTTTGAACTACCATTGAAACGAGGGCAGATGAAGAATCGAGGAGAATACTGTACATAGGCCTCCTGCATATGACGTCATCAAGACCAAACAACGCCCTAACCGTGGTCTTTGAAGACCTATCATTGGCTGTGGGGTGTGCTTGGCGCGTGTTTCCAATGATTGGCCAAAGGCGACAACCAGGGGCCCAATACAAATTGTTGTAAACTGTGGTTGAACTTATTTCGGGTAAATATAGCATATACAAATGCTGGTACCATGTGAACAAAATCATACACAGTGTGTCGCTGTATGTTTGATGTACGGATGTCTCTCTTCAATTCAGAAATATTGCATATCAGAGGCTAGTTATGGCAAGCAGCAGACACATGTAGTATGTGTGGACAATCTTATAATTATAACTTAATGGTTTCCACTGCTTTAGCAAACGCTCTCAGCAGAAAACCATCGTTGCATAACACCCCTTTAAAAAACGTCCCTTGCTCTAGCTTGCTGCATCGAGCGAATGAAATAATAATCGAAGACTAGAGAAGGGAAGAGCCGTTTGTCCCTGATTAATCAAAAACGACATTACTCTTCAGCAAATAGTTATCTAGTTTATATATAACTATTGCCAGTCGACCCCCCCCCTTACCCACTCTAGCTTCTACCGCACCAAGCACCAATGAGCGCAAGAAGCCTGAGTTATTACCTGCTGGGATTCCAACCCCTTCCACCGCTGCTGCCAAAATGTATTTAATTTTCCGCACGGTAAAGCAATTCTCCCGCACTTTTCCATCCCTCATTCACCACACTGCGCCCAAGGGGTGAAGCTGTTTTATTTTAGGTTTTTTTACACAAAACGCTCCCCGTTTTGGTTGACAGTGTGTTTCTGTAGTGTAAGGTCCGCCGGGGAAAGCGCTGAGATAATATAATGGGCACTTTTGCAGGTCAAGATACCAAAGTATTAGGATTTGTTTTACTTCGTCCATATAGAAACATTACAATTGAGTTATGTTTCCCGATCACTGTAGATACGAATCTTGAATATACACACAATGCTTAATTTCTGTTATATATTCGTTGAAAACTGCATTAGAAGTACATTTTTATAGAGAATTAACGGAAATTGCGATTCGAGAAATATTGATTTGTGGGAAAGAATTTTCATAATGAAAGATCGTTCCACCATTCAGTTCAAGAATGTGCGTCTCTGATTGCCGAGAAACTAGAACAATAATTATGAAGATTTTTAAACCGTCAGATACAGATCTTGTGCAAAAAAAAACTCCCACGAGCAAACGATGACAATTGCTTCAGTAATTCAACATTACATTATTTTGTCACATACAAAAAAAAAAACACCTGGCGAAACGATTTCACTGGAAACGTGGGAGTGGTGGATGGAAAGGGATAATTTGATGGGAGTCTGGGGGCGACTTTGTCAGGATGCGACTATGCTAAGGGGCGACTTTGCCAGGGGGGGGGCGACATAATAAAGTCATCCCCTTATACAAAGTCACCCCCTTTAAAGTCGCCACGTATAAAGCACGCCCCCCCCCCCTCGTTTGGCAAATCCGTGATCCGCCCCTTTTGGTTGTCTGTTGACGTGTAATTTTAAACATATTTGTGTGATTGATAAAAACATTCCCAGAATGGTAACTGTGCTTGACTGTTTCCATAACTTGTGTTATTGTAACTGAGAAGTGTGGTAGAAATAGTTCAACCGAGATATGTGACCTTGTTTGATCATGTTGGTCGGTAGTGAACGTGTTTTTTTTTTTTTCGAGATAAAGGATTTATTGCAGATGCTGTTATGTAGCAATAACTTGTTTCGAAAATTGCATCATCAGCAGTGTAGAACAGGGTCGTGGGTTCGGCTCTCACCTCTGTGGCCCGAGATTGTATTCGTACATTCAGCTCATAAAAGAATTCGGTATGGCAAAACCAAATCATATTATGGTCATATTGTCTGGTTTTACCCACACACCGATTTTTGTAAAGTTATGCTCAGTACTTCCCCGTGCCCTATGTGACAGAGAGAGTTTTACTCTGGCGTGATTCGAGCCAACGACCCCTGTTAATCTAGAGTATATGTGTCATGATTTGCCGGTTGCTAGAGGCAGTTCAAATACTATCAATGTTAAAACGTACTGGTCAATCTTGGAGTGTGAAGACGTAACTATCTCTCTGTGCTTTTGTCTTTAGCCTAGAGGAACGGTCAATATGTGGTGAAGTGTCACCCATCAATACTTCATTGGAATGAATTGAATTGCATCCAGTGGCCACAAACGAATCAATATGATAAGTTTGGGGGTACAGTCGTGTCCGTTTTTAAGATGAAAAAGAATTGCATTTCACGATTGTACAAAATAAGACGAATAGAATTCATGTACAAAATTTAAAACTGATTCGCAACACTTTCTTCTTTCGCTATTTTTCCCACTTCATGTCTAAATATTTGATTAAAGCCATGTGAAAGTCTATTCATCGATGTATGTCTCCGAATGGTGTAGTGCTCCATGGAAGTCAAAACAAACAAAAACTGTACCGCCCAGCCCCCGCCCCCACCCCTTAAAAAAAAAAAAAAAAAAAAAACGATAACAAACGATGATAAAAAAAATATATAAAAAAAACGTGCACAAGAAAACACCAAAACATAAACAAACAGCAACAAAACCAAACACTTAAAAAAAAATGAAACAAACACACAATGGCATAGTTAAGATGAACTTATGGAACTTCTTCTATTTCTTATGTTTTACTTTCTTCTTGACGGAAAGGTTGGAACTGCTGAAGCGTTCGAGGAGCTACAGAAATATTCATATTATTAAATTAGCTGCAACTTTGTCACTGTGTGAAACGAGCGTAGCAGCTGTGGTTGCGCTGCCAGTGGAACTGGATTCTGACACGCACGGAATTATTATATTAATTCGGAACCATAAACACTGATTTGTGAGAGGAAATTAAAAACATGACTGTCTACAAAAGATGTGATGAGATTTCGTCAATCATGATTATTCGGCCGAATGGGCGCATGTGGTAATTCCAAATTGTGTGTTTTGTTGTAAGAAAAAGTGTTTTATGTCGTTGTACTTTTCGAGTGGCATAGTTCTGAGAACTTAAATATAGAACGCGAACAACAACTACAAGGAACAAACAGTGCATAAAAAGTCAAATGCAAATTTGCAGAACAAAGCCTTGTTTGGACTGAAGGATGTAGGTTATTGAGTTAATTGACTGCCATGTGGTAAATAATATTTTGTATTGGTTTGTTTTGTTGCAAAACAAATAAAAGTTTTACGTCTGAATAAACCATTAATGGTATTTGAAAATACTTATTCAGTCGAGTCGCTGAACTATTGTGGTAGAGGGCTTTGTGTGACGGTGAGTCTTATAAAAACAACAGCAACAGCTTGACAGAGAAGTTAATTTAAGCACATGGCGCTTAAAATAACAGCAGAAAAACTCTTTCAATTCTGACTAATTAGGTTGCAGGCAAACGTGAGGTTTTACTAGAATTCAAACATACGAATACAAGTATTAAATGTACTTTTATAATGTATATACTTAAGGTCACAAAGAACTACATTCGAAACGCAAAAAAAAAGTTAATTATGTCTCTTATAACTTTACAAAATACATAAACATTTCGCTCCCCAAACGTTCCTTTTTCTGATCATGCGATTTCTTATGCACATAATGATGTGTTTTACAAGAATGTAATCAGCACATTCAAGAGTGAAAATAATGACATATAAAACAGTCTTGCTTTGGGTTGTTTTATTTCCTTCCTGTTCACCTTCTCCCTGTTGTATGTAGCTGAGGAACATGACTTTTGAAGTTTCATCTTGCTCTGCGTGATTCACGCCCAAGGTTTAGTTTGTGGTGATTTATTTAAAAGTGTTAAAACATTTGCAGTCCAACGACCGAATCGTAAATTGAAATTTACAATTTTAAAGACATTATGTGCTTGCCTAAGTGTTTCTGCCAATACATTTTAGCGTATTTTATGATCACCATCCTTTATGCAATTGAGACAGGGAAAAAATGGTGCAGAGAGGGAGAAAATAAAAAGATGAAGAGGATAAATAACAAAACGCACACAGAATAATAACTGACTCGGAATTAATGCAGCCATCACCCAATGTTTTTTTCGTACGACTTGGAAATTTAAAGAGGAAATGCTCGTGTGGCTTTCCCGGCGGAACTAATTCCAATTGAATGTCAAACTGCAAAAAATGAATAATGATGAAACAACATGGGTGGAAAAAAGAGACATTTTAAAGTCTCAAATCTAATTTCCCATCTTGCAATTATCGGGACTGGTTATTTCATAAGACGTAGTGTCTTGGGTTAGAATTGATGAGGGCGAGGACGCAGGGATCAAGATGATAGTGAGATGTCGTGGAGTGGGAGGTCTAATGTGATTGGGCAGCGTGGATCACATTGCGCAACAGCCTGTAAGCAAATGTTTTCTGCTAACGGAGATGACATTAGAAGAGTTTTTTTTTTAAATGCTGCTAAACCGTCCAGTGAAGGGCACTAGCTTGCTCTGCTAAGCATAATGAGAAATAATCTACGCAGTGACTTAAAGCAGCAAACTAAAGTTTTGAAGCTATGACGTTAAAGTGACAACCATTATGATGACTAAGTTGTGAATTCTGTAACCAAAGCCGATCAAGCTAAGAAATAAATATTTACGCGATATATATCCATCAGAGCTAAATTACTAAATAAATGATTTTTTGTTTTACCCTGAGTAAACCTGTTAGTGAAACTGTTCGTCAAACGAGCACTTACAAACGCATACATTTATATAAATGGAAAGATGTATGAAATATTAACAAGATATTACCGTGTCAATACCAACGAAGTGTACTATTCCGATGTTTTCAACCTGCCTCAAGTAAATAAGTAAGATTTTGGAAAGAGTTTATTAATTATTTGTCATCTATTTATCTCAAGGCGTTGAATACTGCACGCACACAATTTCCATATGCATGTAAAGCGTGGACATGATTTTAGCAACTTGCCCATCCATATAATATACTCGCCTTATTGCGGTGATCTGTCTGAAGGGTATAATACTTTTGCATATGTTTGTGTCACTACAATTTGGATATCTTTTAAATCTTATCTTAAATATCTACATCGTGATTTATTAATTTCTCCATCTGAGTCTTTTGTCTTACTATCTTTCAATCCAGTTGAATTACAAATGAAACAAAACAACACAACTCTGATTTTCCTGAGAATTCTTAGTTTGAAATACTGCTACTTCGTCCTGTAGGCTACCAAACCTTTTTTTCAGAACGAGTAAATGGTAAACTCCGTCCAATTTCAATTCAGGTCGAAGTCAAATCGGTGTGCCAGATCATCTAGGTCCAGAGTTAACTCGGGCCACGTCAACTAGGACTGTCGAACTCGAATCGTAAGACGTTTGATGGTAATTATGTTAGTCTACGTTTTGTGAAGATCCACTATATTGGCCGGATTCTTTATGTATTGCAACACCTTTCACTTAAGTTTTTTGTTGCTAAATTTTCCCCTTTTTCTGACTTTCACTCACACTTCAGTTTACCAAATTTTCTGAAAATAATTAGTTTATCTGTTGATAATATATTAAAATCTATTCTTATGTGTGGTCGATTAATAGGTAGGACTAATGAGTTTCAACAGCAGGTAGATTATATTTATTTTAATGAATTTGGAAGTAGATGGTGTACTTTCCCTTCATTTTATGTTTGGTACCTTTCCGAGCTGTTGACATTTCTTGCGACGGAATCGATTTGAAATTCTTGTTTTACACATGTCGGAAATGAAGGCACGACAACCAAGGTCACTCGAACGCCACGTGAAGGCCACCCCCCCCCCCCCCCCGCCCGCCCCCAAGCTGAGGGGTTGCGCTGATCGCAGTTCGCAATTGCAGTATAGAGATCCTGATATTTTTTAGGATTACCTTTTTTGAATCGATTTAGGAAAAAAGTCCCCATTGAAAAGCACTACGACAGTGGTGAATTTTGATGTATAGAAAACGAATGTGGTCGGTTCGAACCGAGGCGGCCGCGGCTGTTGGTCGTCTCGTAATATTGAATTTGTTCACGATTGTTGACGCCTCTGCCGCCTTTTGATGAATATTCACGAGATGACGTCATGAGTATGCATTTTGAGTAGGCCCTATCTAAAACTCAAGGTATGAGTTGTTTAATTTCTATTGTTCAAATTAGTATTTCACATGCCCAGATTACGGACGCAGTTTGTGCCTGAATGTATATCAAATGACTAGTTACACACAAAGTTCATAAGGAAAAAAAGGTATAACAAAACCCAACAATACTAATAATTGTTCGGCTGTTGTCATGTCCGAAACAATACCCAATAACTCCCCCAGGACCATTAAAGTCATGCCGTGAAAGCTACCAAAGCTTAGTATTAGAATTCAAGCCGAATTTGTTTCTTCTGAAAGACCATCTTGGCAGAAGGAATTAGGATATCACACTATAAGATGACCAGACTTGCAACCTTATGAACAAGCTTATAGAACAATCAAGCTATATTGGTTCAATTATTGTGTTCTACACATTTATAAGGATCCGTGCTCAAGGAAAAGAGTACAATTACAGCAAACATTTCATCTGGTATAAGCGTCAACCTTATGAACGTTTTTGTTTTCATTCTGTGCCATGTTTGAGGGATCAAGCCCACGACTTCGCATGTAATTAAGTGAATATTAAACCACTCCAGAAAGAAAACACGAAAAATGCAATGAAAACAAGACTGTGCTCCCAGGAGGCGGATATCAGACATGTCATTTATTCTCACAAGGTACCGGGAGTGGTCATGAACTTGCCCCGTCACACACACAGACAACACGGCGAGGCATCGAGAGTGAGTAATTCATTTTGGATTTGGCATGTAATTGGCCCAATGTAATACACTAATGGGTATCAATTCCTTAAATTGCTTCTAACTTCCAAGGATTTTCGTCCCTCCTCATCAGAGAAAAATATATATAAAGTTCCTTCCCGAAGGACTACAAAATTCATCGCATTTAATTGCCATCACATGCAATGGGCATTCTGCTGTGTAAAATGAGAAACGCGAGGCGTGTTTTCATGCACACTATAATTAATTTGAGCCATTCCCGTGAAATTAGTTTTTCCTTTATGAATATTTTTAAATTCGAATTCAAAATTCTGGTGGATGATTGCCATTTGACACTATACTCAAACACCATTAACACATCACACAAGATGTGGTGCCGATGTAAGCGAACCAATAGTTATAATATTTGCTAAGCGGCGGTAATTTTTAGCAGGTTCATTTTACTAAACAAATCTTGGCATTACTGTTTTGGGCAGAATCATTGTGTGTTTTTTGTGTTTTTTTCGTTCATTATGCTCTTGCAACTTTGACGATCGATTAGGTCCCAAATTCCATAGATTTGTCATTTATTTTAGGCATAATGTTGGGATACGAGGAGGTCTTTGACAACTACCAAAGGTGTTCAGTGCCTTTAAGCATGAAATACATTTCCACTTTGCACCAACGTGCTTGTGTTTATTGTATTTGTCCCCGCTTTCACATGTGATAGCTGGTCAGGAATCCAGCAACAGCTTTTCAATTTGAAAGTATTTACTGCATATAAATGTATACTAATACCGAAATGTGTTGCATGAACAGTCTTTGTACCGGTTCTTGTTCCGAACGTGCTCAGGGTGCAAGGAAAACAATACATTTCATAAACAGAACCCCTGAATATTATAGCAGCAGCTCTCGGTTGCGGGTGGCGTTGATTGAAGACTATTTCACAGAAGTGAAATTCCGAAAAGTGTACTCCGTTGTAGGAGAATATTAAAGCTAGACAAGGTTTTCAAGAGAAAATAAATTATAACCAACCTGGCAAGTAGATACACACATGGTGTGAACAATATTTAAGTGAAATTCAATTTACCACAACCTAAGCATCATGCGACAATTAGGGTGTACACAAAATATCTACTGGCAAGGAATACAATTCATGCTAAATATGCGTGAGTATCATAATGAGAACCGTCGCCACCATGAATCTTTCTCGAGAAAACAACATGAATAAGGGGGGGGGCTGATTCGAGAAGTCATTAAGCCCGAAGCCAAACCCACTAATGGACTCGCACTTGCCTCTTCAGAAACGTTTTCATAAACCATCGCCTTCCATTATTGAAGACTCATGAAGCGGGATGGGGGGGGGAGGGGGGGCTCGGAGCTATTTGAGGCAAGTCACGTATTGTCACATACTGCCTGATGGCAGAGATATCTCACGAAAATAAAACTCGCTGGCCATAGGGAAGACATGGCACAACATGTTGGCAAAACGGGTGCGGGCTTGTTGTCTTTCAATGGAAACATGACATTAAAAGCTACCAGCCCATTCCAAGGATCTCCCCAAGAGGGTTCAGAAATAATCAAAGCGAGCAAGGTTGTCCTCGGTTTGCTCATGTGCATATAATGACAGCTTGATACTCTGTACGAAAGGTGCACAACAACACCAACAATAATGGGATGTTAATTTGTTTGTACCCTTACATCGATTTCAATGAAGTACTGACTTAGGATTTTAGTTCTGTGAAAGACAATAGCACAATTTGTTTACATACTATTAACACAAATGTTGGCGAGTTGACAAAAGTTGATTATCGATTACACTACGGGGGTATTGGCATTCTGGGGCACGTGTTCTCACCGCCATTAAACAATAGAGGATGGGGCACGTGTTCTCTCCTCCACAAAACAATAGAGGACCACAGCATGTGAAGATTCACCCGAAGTTTCTGCGACAACCCTAGCAGGCTCTCACGATTAACCGATAAATAGCTCATTTAAAAGTGCACTTTCTTCACCGGTCCCTCCTGTTTAGAAGACAAATAATATTTGACGGTTGACTAACCCATTATGCAGATGCACGTTTATACGTGCAGTTTGCGCGTTGACCACCGTGTCGGCCGGGAGCACCAATAGCTCTCCATAATAGTTCTCGCGCAGTCATCTCTACAGGTCAGCAAAACAAACTGTCTGCGAGTACCACGCAGTTCACTGCACTTGTAATCCCATTTGGTAAGTTGGGGGGGGGGACACCTCTACTAAGACTATTCCATGTGATACAGCAACAGTTCTTGGATAATCCTGCACTCTATTTTAATCCTCGTGGCTCTGTAAATGCAAAAGGAACACTCTGTTGTTTGTTTATGTCATAAGAAGCACAAACATGGGCCTTGCCTGAAACCATGACGTCAGCGTCCTTGAATTCGCCCGTCATTTTGAAACATGTGCTGTGCTATGCATTGACGTCACCATAACGCAATCTTAAGGCAAAATGATGTGGCAATTTGAAATAATATAAGGTGTGAGCGCGCGCAAACGAGGTCAAAATTGCTACTTTATTGTTATCTTAAGCCGAGGGCGCCTTACTCTAATGACGTCACGTGCATAGGTTTATAGCATTTGCAACACTCAAAATGGCCGACAAAGTCACTGCCGCCCTAAAAGGCCCTAAATTTGCGAATCATTCAATTACAGAACCTATTTTTATTTGCATGTGTTGGCCTGATGTGACACTGCTCTATATTGCCCTCTTAATATCCAAACATAAATGCAGGACTCAGTCTCCTGAAACCAATAAAGGTGTTGACAAGTCTTAGTGCAGATCCCGAAAGTGCAGACAGACCACTCGAAGCAATCTTTGTAATGGCATAATGAGGATTTTGTTATTCTCTAGTCACATAAGATTCAAACTTTGCGTCAAAATAACCTTCTTCCAAGCTTGCACATATATGTTTACACCCTCCGAAGTATTTTGTAAGGTATAGTTTCCCAAGGTGGCATAAAGCAAATACCTTAAATGAAACATCAACAATAAAACAAGTATCGTTTTTTGAAATCATATGCTATAATTTTACACACAAATAACCATGCAGGATAAATGTCATGAAACCATACTGTAGTATGGAACGTCTGTTCAAGTAAAACAATTCATAGTTCAAAATGATCAGTTTTTGGTTTACCTATAAGACTTGTGCTAACTCCTCCGTCACAGTGTAAACTGCAATTTGTCCCGACCCCAGGGTGATGGGGTATGTTCCTTTTGAAATAAAACCAGAAATCAAATCATGTATTACACCTGACCTCGTGCAGATCGATGCATCACTACCATACAGCGACAAGTTAGTTCTACACACAGCGTCTGGACACGCTATAAACTGACAATCACTTGATGTAGCCATCCACATCACGATAATCATATTAAACATGTACAATTGCATTAGAGAAGGGCATAACGACAATAACTTGTCATTATCTCTCTGGGTGTTTTCCCGTTTCCCGGAGTCAACTTAAGTTAAACTATAAACACAACCCGCAACCGTAAGACACAAAACGCACTCAAAACAAAGTGCAGTTGTTGCCAAAAATGCAGTTCACAAGAAATTGCTCAATGATGGACACCTTCTCTAAGTAACCTGGAGGTACTAGTAGTTGAATATTTGCCGAGCCATTATACGTGTTGCATCCACGATAGAGTGAGGCAGGTCTGAGCGTTAAGTGCTACCCTCTTATATTGCGGAAGGTCAACATCTTCAGGGGACGGTGTGTATTGTTTCATTGCGATCGCACTTTGATGCAACTGTTTCCAACTTATATTTATACTGCATACAAAATTTAGAAATGCATTTTGAGTCATATGGTTTTCGTGTACGACTTATACCACGAAATCACATTATCGAGGCTTATGAATTGTCTTAACAGTTAACTGGATGCTAATTATACAGATAATGACTAAACAGAGAACGACCATTATTGTAAATTAGTAAAGCGAGTATTTTATCTCACGCTTAGATAGGATAGACAGCCTTATAACACGTCCCTCGTACAGGATCGGTATAGTGTAAACAGAACCTTGAACCCTTATCTCGGAAGAGGGGGTTACTTATAGAGTTTTTGGTTCACATAGCAAACAAGTTTCCTCATACTTGCCAGCTAAAATGGGACATCCCTGGTTTCAATACCTTAAATGTATGTGAACAATTTTAATATTAGTACTGACAAATTAGAGGAAGACTTGTACAAGTATCCACCGGAAGGGAAGTCATGCGCACGTTCAAGCAAGATACGTATTCATGTCGAAACGTTTAGGGATTTTATTTTTATCCTTTCTTGCAGTGTTTACATCATCGTTTAAGAAAAGGGATTTCAGAACCCTATTTTTTTTCCAAGCCTGTTTGTTATTCATCGCATTTAAGAAAAATAAAACTCTCACAAAAGTGTCCAGACCGCATTCACATCACGCAAGATAAACCACTAAGAGCCCCTAATGCAGTCCCTGTATATGGGTAGTCTCGTTGCATGCACTCTTCAAGCTGCTCACCAGTAGGCTGTATATGTACCAATTAAGGACCAAAGAGAACAAGATGGCATGAATGTGAAGACACACCTAGCCCCTTTGCGTCTCAAGTGTCCCCCATTGCCCTATCCATCCTTTTTTGCATCATGTGTTTTAAGAGGGATTTAGAATTCTGAGCACGCGTACTTCAACACTGCCTATTTCTCGCTATGGATCACAGGGGAAATGTTTGCCACTAAGAAAGAACCACCATCTAGCCTTGTTGAGACTTGGACGCGTCGCACGTCTGATCCTTATCAACATCGAGAGCACTTGTGTCGACTGCTCCAAGGTCGTGAAACACTTTCAGCAAACTAGTTTTTATTATTATAGAAATAAGGAAAGGTCGAAATAAGTAAAGGTCAAAACCAAGTGCATGACATTTGCTGGGCAAACATAGTGATGGAATGCGTCACACGTAAAACACACCACATTACGTTTTGCAGCTCTGTGGCAGTCGAAGAAGAAGTTCGTCCACACAGAGGCTAAGTGGTTAGGGGTCGATTTTAAGATAGACTTAACTTAGGACTATTCCTAAAACTCTTTACTATTGGTAATTGTCAAAGACCAGTCTTTTCACTTGGTGGATGTCAATATATGCACAAAATAACAAACCTGTAAAAATTTGAGCTCAATTGGTGGTTGAAGTTGCGAGATAATAATGAAAGAAAAAACACCCTTGTTTCATGAAGTCGTGTGCTTTCAGATGCTTGATTTCGAGACCTCAAATTCAAAATCTGAGGTCTCGAAATCAAAGTCGTGGCAAAACTTCAGAGGAGGGCGTTTCTCACAATGTTTTGTACTATCAACAGCTCTCCATTACTTGTGACCAAGTAAGTTGTTGTGCTAAAAATTATTAGTAATTACCAAAAGTGTCCACTGCCTTTAAGGCAAGTCCTATATTCGTCCTAACTCTAGATTAGACTGGTCTCAACCCATTGTGACATCCATCCAGGAGCGTACAAACAGACTTCTAATCTCCTTGAATGGTATTGCCCTTTATACAACTCGTTACATTATACCCTATTTTGTAGCATAATGCACCAATCTCCCTGATATTTTATACTATCCAATGAAGAACATAATAACGAATTCGATTATAGTAATTTTTAATATGATATTGTATTTTGTTCCCCACACATAAGTGGATATAATGGATAGATACTTTAATATTTGTTTGATACAGTCATTCTTTTTCTAGAGGCAGTTCAACTCGAGAGTGCCGTGTTTCCAATCCTGCAGACAGTATTAAATTTCTGCCATATGAGCCCATATAAAAACATAATGTCAGAACACATTAGGGTAAAATACAACTTTAAAGTAAGAAATGGGGACAATACCATACCGTGTTGTTATACGTCATCAGTTGTTCAGATATCAAGTTCTGGTAACAAGTTTTGTTTTTAGAACGATATGCCTATAGTCTCGCTTCTTTTTTAATGAAGTGTCCTTAAAACTAACTATAGCAATAAGGAGGAAAATAGAGGCTTGGTGAATTTAGACGATCGGAGATGTATTGAGGTTGAACTGAGACTAAATTCGGCTAAAACACAACTTGCAAAACAGGTCAGAGATACCAAACCAAAGCATTGCAGATATCTCTTTCAAACGAACACGACATGTGTTGTGCCGCTAAAACTTAATAGCTTAGAACCATTGCTGACGGCTGCCATGACTGAGGTCAACCATGGAAATGCGCACGCATGTACAAACCTTACACAACTTTCAGCCAATGACTGGTCTTCATTTTGATATAGTGACGTCGCCATTGAAACTTTGGGCGTCATAATCACGTTACTACATGAAATGCTAGGCAATCTACTTTGGCCATGAGCAAATAATATGAAATGGGCTAGCCCTCTTTGTGGGATTGTGGGACTTGGTTTCCATCCATGTTTTACAAAGACCCCTTCAAATACAATATATTAAATGCTTTTAAATCATGAAACAGGTGATTTTGTATTTATTCGAATACACAAACAGACGTACAGCAGATGTGCAGGTAGTATGACGTTATGAAATTCCAGCAGTCTGGCGCCATTTTATGTTTTAGGCGTGCGACTCGCCAAACCGCAATATGTGAACGTCTGCTGATATTTTCAAAAACTTTGAAACAGTTTTAAGGAAAACTATGTTAGCGTGAACACGGAGCAGGTGCGGCAGCATGATTGGTTTTGGTGCACACATTGGATTTCTAACAATTTCACACGTCGATGCTTAAAACTAGCGGGGTACTTGGTTAAAAAACAGACTCTCGTTATTGTGTCAAACGCACTCGAGAAGACTAAATTCCTTTTCAAAATGGTGAAGTTTCACAGTTCTTCAAGCCCATTAAAGCTTCTGATTTTGCCGTCGTTTAAATCTGTGAAACTCGTGTCTGTCTTATCTGGGAACAGTTGTTGTCGTTTTTTTTTATATAATGAAATCTTCCTCTGTCCGGAAGCATTTAATGCGCTAACATTTATTTCAGGAAAAGTGAGTGTGAAAGTTTGATTGGATGTCTGACATTCATGAACCATTTTAATGTTAGATTCTTTATGGCTTGGACACAACTAATTTGTTTTGTTATTGTAAACTAAAGGGCTTGGAGTCCTTTAACCGAGCATATCATAATGTTCTTTAGTTATACACTTTTCCGTCCCTGCAACCATTTATACAACATTATAGTTTTCATAATTGAGTTTCCATAATTGAGGATGACAACCGTATTCCCACATGGAGAACGGAAAAATTACCTTAAAGCGAAAGGGATAAACTCCTACGTATGGCCTACATACAACGCCTTATCGAATGTTAGTTTTGAGTTTGGAGTAAATATGGCCGGATAAATATTTAAACAAAGAGAAATCTACCATAGGGATGGGGCAAATTAATTCGTTGATTACTTTTCACAGGGCGTGTAAATACTTGTAATGGTCATGTGCGCAGACGTCAATATTATCATTATATGCGATTTATTATTAAAAGTGCTGGTCAGCGAACGCTAAGCTATAGTTTGTTCTGTGGTAGATGTGCCGTGCCCGCATTTTACACTCGAACATTTTTCGACTTGAACAAGAGTCGCCAAAACAGTTGTTTTCGTTGTAAAGTCTTAAACAAACCACCCCCGCATTATTAAGTATGTGTGTTCATCGTTTTTGATATTTTAAGGCTTTGTAAGTAACTATGTTTATTCATATTTCTCAAACACTAAAAATCATGTTCCAAGAAAATGTGAATAAATCAAAGTCAATGTATAATAAACGACAAATAAATTAAAATAAATTCAGAAAAATGAAATCGATTTGTTGAGTAACTGTTAAGTAGACTTTTAATAAATATAAAAAAAACAGTATTTAACAAGATACCAATATTTGGCATAATGAACAAACAAACAGTACCTCTGAATATTGGGCAAGATCTGAATATCTTGAAAGCCAGACTCATCCATTTAAGACCTCATCCAAATAGATCCAAACACAAGTCGTGCCCCAAGACGTCTGCTAACCCATCACTAATCACAATAATTTCAAGTCCCCCTGTTACCTGCTCCCCCAGGTGGCCAAACATCATCTCAGGACCATGATGGAGCACGATGCTCAGTAAAGATGACAGGGAAATTGTCGTTATTAATAAATGATGATTGTTGCAAAATATTACATGCACGTGATGCACACAGAATGGGATAATGGCTCGGGAACTTTTGGTAAAGTTCAATAAAATTCAATGGGTGTTTTGATACAACAGGTTCATTCGCCTTTTGCTTCCTCTCCACCCCTCCCCCTTCTTGCTCTTTCTCCCCTTTTTTATTCATGTATTTCCATTTGAGTTCTTATGTCACAAACCTGTTCATGTGTGTTCTGATGTCATTTAGTCTTCGAGAAACACTCTGCTATGTGTCGAAACGTCTGGTCATTTTTAAATGTTTTTATTTGTACGTGAATTAAAAATGATCAGTAATTCAGTATTAAGAGAGCTGTAAAACCGAAGACTCGGAATACCAGGCATACTTGATATATATCCAAAAGCAAGTTACCAGCGATTTCTCTAAAATGTAAACAAATAACCGGTTACAGCACAGAAATTGCTGAAGCTACACGAACCACAACAAAAACCACAATTAATCAAACACTTAGGAAAGCAAAGGAGTGCATTTTTCAATTATAGGGAAACAAAAAGTCGACGCGGCAGAAGGAAAATTTATGAATTGCTAACTTCATGGGGAATGTCAGTTTGTGGCCTTTGAGTTTGAAGTGCTTGGCTTTTATGCATCAATCTTTGACTTGTAGGATCAAGGGGGTTTGAAACGGAAGCTTCAGAAAGCCCAATTTATTAATTTTTAAAAGCATTGTGCGTAGTTCGATAACAAGATGCAGTTTTCACTGAAATATCAAAGGTCTCACTGACGTATATGATTTGCAGTAAAGTCCACAATAGTTAACCTATCAGACTCTTTTGTGTGTACGGTGGCAATGAAGTGGCATCAAATATCGCGAATATATCTTTGCAATTAATTTGAGATGTCGCTTATATTACTAATCTTTGCAAGGCTACTTTTTGTGACACGGCAATGGTTTGCAAAAATATACGCGATAATTATTTGCTTCATAATACAAAAAGTTTACAAATTCTTCACGATGATATTTTGCGACATATTTATTTTCATAAATTTCCGATGAAGAATGGTGCGATCTAGGACTGCGCTGTGGTTACTGGCAAATGGTCAACTTGGTTTTACTACTTTAAGAAAATAATGGTAGAAAGAGTGAGAACCCCAAAGCTTTTTTTTTTTTTATATCAATGGTACCTGCCAAAAATAGCAGGTTATATTGGGTAATCTGAAACCGAATAAGTTGGTCTAAAAAATAAAAATAAAAAAGAACATTCAGTAGGTCGTGAGTCCCTTCTACTCAGCAGACCGGTGTTTGGACTAAAAATAGTGTTTGGACTAAAAATAATAAATGGCCCGTGTGCCACAGGACTTGTGTTGAGAGTGAGTGGTGAAACCGCGCAGTGTCCAATCTGTCAAACTCGACAAAAACAGTTTTGATGGATTGCAAGTGTGGTAGACATGCCCCCTCAATACTGAATATTTATCTTTCAAAATTGCCAAACCCAGCAATGAATGTGATCTGAAGGGTGGCAGTGCAGGCAGATGAATTGCCATTTTAAACTGAAGAGAACATTTGTTTGTGTTCCGCCAGTTCGTGATAGCTTTATAGAAAGGAGTATGTATGAACGGCTCAACCTCTTTTTATAACCTCTTTTAAATGAACATCTCATGATTCTTTTTGTATCAATCTTTGAACCTCTTTTAATAAACCTCTGACTATCTTTAATGAACATATTTTTATCCTAGCTCTTTTATGAACCCCTGAACCTCTTTTAAAGAATTTCCAAACCTCTTTTTATGAACCTCTGAATCTCTAATTACAAGCCTCTTCACCTCTTACTACGAGCCTTAGATTTGTTCTTGTTTTCTAAACCTCTAAACGATCATCTCCTGAACCTCATTATATGGATCTCGGAACCTCTTTTTAGTGTACCCCCTATTCGAACCTCTACACCTTTTTTTATAAACCCCTGAATTTCTTTATTTGACACTCGGAACACCTTTTAAATTATTTTTACGAATACCTCTTAACCTCTTTTTACGATCCACTGAACCTCTTTTTACAAACCACTTTATAGGCTAGAACCGGAATGTTATAATCACATTGAGGTTGGCTCGTCTAATGTTCCTGCTAGGAGAATCCCCAAGTTGCTCCTTATAATGTTTCAAACCACACACAACAGTTGGCAAATAACCCCTCTAGGCCGATCACTCTGGCGTACCTGCCACCATCATCATTGATCCCTCAGGGACTAAACACTCCCTGCTGCCCATCCGTGTACACCGACAAGATTGTATCTATACTCGGATACGTTCTAAACGATCGTTTCTAGGTTAACTTCAAGTCCCCAAATCCCATCTTATTTTCTCCCTCCTACACCTTCGTTCTCAAACTCTATAGACATAATAATTGGTGTTTTCCGTCGACACCACATTGAGGCGACGAATGTAAATATTCCCCCGGGGAACGAGTTTACGAACCGGGTAAATAATGACACGGACAACTTCAACACGTGGCCCTGGTGTTAAATAGGGGGCTAATTTCATTCAAATCCAGATGTTATGTGTGTGTGATTTCGTCTGCCATTTTGTTTACTCGCACACAACTGGCGATTGTTTACTGTTCTACATTCAAACACAAAAGCAAGGATCGCCCGCAGTTTGCATAATAATATCTTGCGGTTATTTTAACTGAAGCAGGGTTGATAGTGCGAAAGAATGAACAATATTTCATGGAATTTTCCGCGCGGGGTGTCGGTTAAATGTAAATAGGTTTAGATCGATAATATCACTACATGCACGGGTATGTTTCTTTTCAAGCCAACTTCCATGCCCTCCTGTTAGGAGATTTTGGGAATATCAGAATGGCTCAGTGGTTTCTTTCCCTGCCTATCACCTCTCTGTGGACCCTGGTTCGATTCCCGCCGCTGCTGTGGCGCCTTGCACGTGGAATGGGTTTTCAGTCCCTACCTGATTGCATGGGCTCTCCTCCTTTGTGGTTTTCCTTCTGGCATATTTAAAACTAAACAATTTTATGATCGTTTCATATTCATCGTGTTGGCATTATCTGTGCTGTTATACATCTAATCAAATAAATACAGTTAAAGAACATTCAAATTTCAAAACTGTAAGTTCAGCTAAATCACTGTTTGAAAGTAAACACAAAAAAAGTTATTTGAATTTATCAATCTTTAACAACCTGACCAAAAAATATGCAAACTTAACAGGCCTACGTCCCATGTGTGTCTCACGTGGTGTCGGTGTGGCTAAATACACCGCCCCGACCTTCACAAACTGACTATCACCTTGTCGGTGAAGGTAAAAGCTCCCGAACACCATTAGTGTGAAGCAATTACATGCTTATTTAATGGGTAGGGCAGAGGCTTGTTGGGAGTACCGGCTTGTAAAAGTGTTACCCCCATTAGGCAATCGCAGCATAGAGGTGTAAACTTCATGCCTTGTGTTTTGGTTATTAATTACGAGGTGCGAACAACCTTGTGCTGTGTATTCTGAGTTGGAGAGTTAGTACCCTAAGCAGCTCATGCTGAACGTTCAATTATGGCGGAAGATCTTTTCCTTCCTCCATGATTGAACACAGAAAACATGTTCACGTGACGTATTGTGTTGTTTCTTGAATTTAGCCCTGCAGTTTCTGCCAACATGATGCAGAATCAGAGTGAAAACCCATCATTGCAACTTTCCCAAATTGGTCAGGTCACATTGGGCCCGGAATCACGGTGAATTCTGACCAGGGAAATTCTGACCAAGAGTGTACACCCGTCGGCTAAGCCTATACGTTTTCTTGTAAAGGCTGCAACGGTATTTGAGAGCCTCTCATAATACCGTTACAACAAAAAGTAATGTCCAGTCTCATCCTACACACCATTAGTGATGGAAATTGGATAAACGAAAGGAACGTGACCAGCATTTGATCCCACGATGATGTGTTGCTTCAAGACCCATCGTACAAAACGTTGAATAATTTAACCCACAGACCCCCCCCCCCCTCTCGTGAAACAAACTTGGTGAAAGGTGAGTGGCGAGGACTTATAGCACCTCGATCTCTCTACTCTCCGGACAGGTTGACAGGGGAAAACCTCGTTCTCTACGGACAGGTTGACCGGGGACAACCCTTGACGGGATGGTACACTATTGATCATTGTGACTCTCCTTCACATATTACCTTAGGATGGGAAGCCATTGGGCAAGCTTCAAGAATCATCTTGTCTTGACTTAAAGGGGGCGAAGGTCGCTCATTAAGTACTCTTAAAATTAGTGGCAATACGAACTGAGAAAGCCATTTGACAAATTTCAAACACCATCCTTTCTTGAAGTGGTTTGGAGGGCGAAGATACGTTGGGTAATTAGTCTTACAATTTAGGGCAATACAAACTTTTGGTTTAGAAGCCTACTATCTTTACGATAGTATAAAGTATTTTGAGAAACATAATGTGGTCGATAACATATCAGTACCAAGAGCAGATGCACATTGACAGACTGTGCAAATTGCAACACGTCCCTTTAATACCAAAAGGGGGTCACCCGGCACTGTCATTAAAGTGAAATTAATTGTTCTATCAACGGGAGGGAAGAGGCAACGGTAAGTGATACATGGCACCGAGTCTCCGCTAGCTTTTATAACGAGAGTAATTCCACGATCTGTTGGGTTAATTTTAAGCTTGTGATTCGATGATCGGTTACGCCAATGGTGCATTTATAGGAGTGAGGACGAATTGGACATGTCAAGAGATGACCCATTGGACTTTGCAATTCCAGAGAAAAATAAATGACCGATGTCTTGGTTGGAACACCTTGAAAAGGGGTGGTAATAATTATTACGGTGTATTGTCAATTATCATGAACTGAAAACAAGTTGACATCGGCTTTGAATTAGGAAACTAACATACTTAGCCTCAATTTTAGAGGCAATATTGAATCTGTATGTCAAAATAACCCAGAAAGGGTCGACATGATTTCAGCCTTGAATTAGGAAACCAAAATGTATAACAATTCTTTTATGATTTCTGATGCCACGAATCTAGAAGTGGACCAATATAATGTTTTAATGTAACCTCAAGTATAAGCTTTAATTCGTGCAGCAAACTGATTGGGTCGTCCCGTTCTGTCTCGACCCTTAACTCGTTCATAATAACACAACACAACAACGAAGGCAACATTTGTGCGATCCGTTTGCGCAAAACAAACATCCCCATGTAATTGCACAATGCGGGAAGCGAACCATCCTGCTCCCAACTGACAAACCATCTTCCGGTTTGTTTTTAAAGGAATGACAAATACATTTACACAAAAACGTCGACTTTTATGGCAAGGTTGGAAACAGGCCACCTATTTCTGTTGGACTTCTGGTCTAGTTAGAGCATTAAAACAACAAGCAGGTTGCACGAACGCAATTAGCGTTTTTGCTTCCCCAAAAACACCTGCCTGTATAAAAGAGGGACGAGATCATATAAAACTAGAACAGTGATTGAAATAAAACGAACACACAGAAACTCAAAACCAATGTTTCAACGTAAGGTATACAAAACCGAGCACTTATTACATAAAATATACACCAATATACAAGCATGCTCGAGGAGAAAAAGGCAAGTTGAGATGTCAGTTTGCCAGTCGCGCTCTCTTTGCAGGTCCCGAAGGGGGAGAAGAGCTGTGTCTTTTATAGATGAAGAAGACGGAAATAAGAGGTCGCCAAGGCTGGGAAAACATCCCTAGCTGTTGCAGTCTCTGCCGAGCTATGGGGGAGTATTAAGTTACCATTAATACACATGGGGCAATGATTTCCATGTGCATGACGGGCAGCGAGGAGGATTGGAGTCGACGCAACATGTCTGCAGTAGAGTGTTCCATACGCAAATAATTTAAGTACCTCCCATATTGGTTTTCTGCGAGCCGTTATTTTCAAACATGAGCTTTACAGCACGTGGTATTGTTGCGTATTTGGAAACACGAGTCTGTATCCGCGAAGTTGGTTTTTATTATGTGAATGTCAAGTTTTGTCCAGTTGTTATTGTTGGATCTCTTCACCACAGAGGCTACCCAGGTGTCATTAAAACAAATAAACAAACAAACAAACAAACCAACAAGCAAACACACAAACAAACAAACAAACAAACAAACAAACAAACAAACAAAAGGAAGCAAAACAAAAACAGAAACAATCGAACAAATAAATATATTAAACAGTTGTACCATTTCATTTTGCATTGTACATCTAAAAAACTACAATAGTATACCCTTTTTCTTTTCTTTTTTACTTTTAATATTTGATTGTCTGAAGAAACATCAAATAGGTAATATTAATTTATAAACTTAATACAGTCTGTCATAACCAATGGGTTGACTTTTATCTCATGAAAGAAGAACGAAAATTAAAAAGACATGCCAATGACATTCACTGTAATTTTAAAAGGTTAAGATGTGATTACTTTTGAGATCGGATGACCACATCTTGAAGGTGTTATGTTGTCCCGCAAGATAATTTGTATGGGGTTCCTGACATTCTGAGGACGTTTTCATACGTTCAGAATTTTCTCGGGAAGTCGACATCTTACTTTCGAGATGATGCAATCCTAAGAAGCAAAACATAACAGGAAGATGACGTCTTAATTGTTGATGTCCTCATCCAGAGATGAGTTTACTAGCGATGACGTCATCTTACGCTTATGATGTCATCAACTTGTTCTTCAATTTTCTCGGTATCTCAACATGTCTGAGTGTACTTCCGGACCTCTTGAAGTTTGTTAAGAAGGTACAATGTAGTAACAAGTAATAATGTGTGTCCTTAATGACCAATAATTTTGGGCTGGGCAAACAAAAATTTACTAGAGCTGGGATTGAACCAGCGACCTCAGGTTTAACGTGTGCCGGTGCTACTAAGTGAGCTATATCCAAATGTTGGCGGTCTCTCTATTTTATCAATATCTTAGTTCAGAGGTGCCAGTTAGATACCCAGACAGTTTCTCATGTGGTTTACTATTTGAACTGATGTTGCATTTAATAACACAAATGCTATTTATTATTTCTAAACAGAGGTGTGGTTTATTGGAGCAAACAGACAGTGTGGACGCAAGCTGTTGGGCAGAAAGGAGGTAGGCCAACTTTGTTTGTTTTGACCCAGTAATTTTAATAAAAGGCAATGATTTTAGTTATCTTACGAATGTAATGCCAGATGACAGAAAATAGACATAGAGTTGTGTTGAGTGGGCAGCTTTAAAGGCACTTGACATTATTGGTACTATTTACTCAAAATAATTGTTAGCATATAAACTGGCTTTGTAACGAGCAATGGGAAGCTGTTTATAGACTTATCTTTGACAATTACTAATAGTGTATAATGTCTTTAAATCGGTTGATTCTTCAATGTACTCGTTTCTTCACTTTACCCTTGAGGTAGGAGGAGCCAAAAAGTGGGGTGCAATGACGCCACTAAACCGGTGTTAATCCAGTAGCGACTGTTGACTCAATAAGTCGGCATTTAAGACTGTGTATAGAATGACATCTGGTTTGCACCTGGGATTTTATCCGCCAACGGTTTTAATATAACTTCAGTCACGAATCAAATCAACTGTAAGTATTGCTGCCATTTACCACCGTGCCCGCATTCAGCAACCTTCTGTATCTAAGACACTGTTTAACTTCACAATGACTTTTTTCTCGCTCCTCGGTAACACTAAGCGCCAAACACGTTATTAAAAATCTCATTCATTAAATCATGATACTTGGATGTTGGAGATGACCCTACAGCAATGAGTGTGATTTACCAAACAATATTAGGTTTCAGTGGATTTTGAAACCCGTGGTTACTTGGGAAACTTACGGACCCTCAGCATATCTTGTTTGTAAGAAGCGTTCAACAGACTTGTCTCGCGAGGAGGGGGTCTATCAGGTTTTTAAACATAAGGTAATGAGTAGGCATACGTTGGTTTTGGATGTTTCTTGTAATTATTCTTGTAAGGATAAACATTATATTACTGCGTTCTTATACAGCTACTTACACCAAGCAATGGACGTATCAAATTGCTAGGTATGTTTTCCTGCAAGATATGCGAAGCTACGTTTTGAACAAACGGACTTACTTTAGCCTATATTATATTTATTGATCAAACCAACAGCGAACGAGCCGCCAATTACATGAATACACAATTAAAAATATCCACATAACCTTTATTGTTGGTACAAAGTAAACAATTAAAATAGAAACATCTTATGGAAAGAAAATTAAAGCAAACATTGAATATTAAATAAATTACATTAGCGACATGAAGTGGTTTACAGGGTTCTGTGGTGCAATATACTAAAACCATACATGAATCATGTGCCTCAATTATAGCAGCAGAGATGCAGAACACGTTCAATACAAAGGGTGTCTTTTGGTGACACATTATGACCAACAGACTGTGCAAGTCTAGGTCGTATCCCAACCATGGTATTACGTGTGCGCGATAATGTTTCTTGTCCAGATCAGAACCATGACGGTACTAAATACTTTTATTTTACGGAACAATGCCCTATTTTTTGACCGAGTATTATACTATTTTTGACAGAATAAGACACATCACTATTTTAGACAGAATAATACTCCTTTTTAACGAAATAATCTAAAACGAACTATGAATAAATTATACGATCTTAATAACTGCCCCTCTGGAATTGAAGCGTTCGGAAGCCAATTTCGAAACAAAATATTATTTCGATGGAAAATGTTTGTAGTAATAAACGAAGGTACCTGTTCGTGCAGACCTACTTGATCAGAAGTCCTTGATAGTTCCCCGGGGTGTGCTATATATAGGTCAATTCTTCATATATGTAGAAAGATAATAATAAATATACAACGTGCCAGCACTTGATTCTTGGCATTTTAATTTCATCACTATGAGTCTACGGCAGAATCCATAACAATGTAATTATGATGTCAGGGTTCTTTTATTTTCCTTTATGGACATTGGTGTGTCGAAAATTTCACAATCTCGCACGGACGTTAATAATAAGAGTGTGTTGTTGTGACAAAACAATTGTGCAACAAAATAAACATGGAAAAGTGAAGCAATAATGTTTAAATTTGCATCGGGAATAAGGAATACTAATTTTGGTTTTTACCCATACACCGATGTGTGTTAGCACTGTATACTCAGTACGGAATAACATGTTTGTTGGTTTGTCTATTTTATTGTATTTTTGGTTGTGGGGGAGGGGGGGTACATGGATTAGTTGATGATAGTGTAAACGGTTGAATATTCAAAATTGTGAAATTTGATATTGTTGTTTGGTCTTTTGGTCGGACTTGCTATCCCTTCACCTCGCCGGAGTCGGTGCCGGGGTACAAATCTTGGTTTGTTTTGGTATTGAACATTAACGCCTCAGCCGCATTCCTAAGCCTGACATAATTGCATTTGTATTGTATTTCCATACCACATATTACTTTTCTTTTGCTTTGCCAATAGGTTCTCGTGCAACACTTAGGCGAAATTTAAACCAAATCTCATTTGCCTGACGAATTCATAAGTAATGCTTTATAGCCATGTACTGTTTTTGTGAACATAAAAAAAATGACGGTTCAAAAATGCCGTTCCTCTCAACATACGTCATGTATCCACAGGCTGTGTTAATTAATACAGAAATACAGATTGAGGATATCTGACTGACCGTTAAGGAGAACAAAATCGCAGGAGGGAGAAATATAGTGAATCGATTTCTTATCACAACCAATAGTGTCAGGATTGAACTAGAACGGAATTAACCCGGACGTCAACACCCAGTGTACCGTAAAGGTGGCAATAACATTGACAGCTGGATGGCTGGAACCAAATTCAGTTGTGAACCTTAGTCACGGTGGGCTGTGTAATGGTGTGCCCTTGCGTGTAGAGGGTTGAAATCCCGTGAGGATTTTGGCCCAATTTGTTGGGGGAAAATTTGTCAGGAAATGAGATTACAAATGGAAGAATGTTAGTGACAAAAGGCCGCAACGTGTAATATTGAACAAGAGTTAATTTTGATTTGCTTTAAAATGAAATACATTTGTAAAATAATTAATGTATACATATTAAACTATAGTAGGGGAAATGCCTCTCTGACGAACGTCCGGTTTTGGATCGAAGACTAATTTCAATTGAACAGGAATTTCGTCAGAGGCATAAACAAACATAAACAAAAACAAAGGAGGAGCAAAGAATGGTGAGGCATCCAAAAAATGTGGTAAAAGTTATTAACTGAACACTAATGGTAATTGTCAAAGACCAGTGAGTCTTCTCAACATAATGCCCAAAATAACAAACCTGTGAAAATTTCAGCTCAATTGGTCGCCGAAGTTGCGAGGTAATAATGCAGGAAAAAACACCCTTGTCACATGAAGTTGTGTGCTTTCAGATGCTTAATTTCGAGACCTCAAATTAATCTGAGGTCTCGAAATCAAATTTGAGGAAAATTACTTCTTTCTCGAAAACTATGTCACTTCAGAGGGAGCCGTTTCTCGCAATGTTTTATACCATCATCAACCTCTCCCCATTACTCGTCACCAAGTATTAAACGTTTTATGCTAATAATTATTTTGAGTAATTACCAATAGGAGTAAAGTGGTGAGGACAAAACGATGGTTAATGAAATTGTGGATTACTGGACCATACTAGGTGTGGTAATGAATCAAGGTAATGCAATGTATAACTATTTCATATTTGTTTCTTTTATTGGATTTATTTGGAATTCTCTACGTCATTCTTCACTATTTATCAATAATTAAATCTTCTCTACAGCCTTTAAGTTTGAGAAAAGTTAGTTATCTTTCATAATCTTTCTGGACGATGTAACATTACATGTTAAGTAAACCCATTATCACACTTAAAATCAGAAAAGACCCCCTAGTCATTAATTAGTATTATTATTTAGTAGATTAGCGTATAGCTTAACGTTATATGGGATTTGAGGTATTGCATGGTGAGGTATCAATACGTATTTGGTTTGCGGTAAAACTATATAAAAATATGTGTTTACTTGATGGGTATAGCATGTATTTTGAACTATTTAAAAGTTGCATTGATCATGCATTGAGCAATACCGAAAGGCACTGCTTAGTGGGGATAGGGTAAACATTTTGAAGCATTGTCCCTTTGATTTGTGAAGCTTTAAACTTGGCGCTCAGTCAGAGTAGTTCAAAAATATATTTGTCCATTGACCTCTTGTAGACGTAAAATGCATCTCCACTAAAAGCACCTCCACTGGATGTAAAATCATTAAATGAGTCAAAATGTACTCAAATGTTGAGTACTTTGTCTGCTGAAACAGTGGACAGGATAAGTGCGTGAAAAGTGTACTGCAGGTCGACCATTTAAGAGAAGACGCAAATTTGTTCTCTGAAATATTTATACAGGATATGAAATCAGCTGAGAGGCTTTTTAACTCCATGGTTGAGAACAATAAACAACGAGCAAAAAACTATCGACAAAATTACTTTAAAAACATGCAGTTAAAAACACAAAATTGGAATATGGAAAGGAAAAATACACAACACACGAACCATACAAACAAAATATACTTAAAGTACATCTTCTTAAAACAAACAATTTTCAATTTTTTCAAAATGGCTGCAATCACTTGTTAATACCCCCCCCCCCCCAGTGGATGAACGCGAGGACCAAGTAACCAAATATGACATAATTCATAACATACTCTGACAATGTTCCAATTTCCATACTTGTATCATCAAAGGCACAATTCCATTATTTACCTGTCGTGCTAACTGTACAATTATTGCTAGCTGTACAAATTACTCCTTTAAAATGACAAATCTGTGCCTTCGAATGTATATGCTTCATTTGCGTGCTGTTCCACGTGCTTATCATTGTTTAGACAAGGCCAGTTCTGCGGCTTGGCGCCATTTCAAATTTCAAAACAAATAACCCTCGTCGGAAATTACACGACAAATGGAGCGCACTGTCACATGAATTCTTCAACATCGTGAAAGACTATTGAATGCCCTTGGGCATTTTGTGTACGTTCAAGATAAATGGTACCTTTTTTTAATGGGACCTTTTTCGTTGGAATAATACAATTGTAATTGTTTCCAGTAAGATTTATATGTAATTAAGTATGTTAATTGATTGTGATTGTTAAATTAAGGTATGCGGTTATACCGTGTAAGGATAATCTCGAAATGAGTTGGGGCGGATCTTGGGGCGGGTCTGAAAAAAACCTTTTGGTTTCAACTCGACATTTCGACCAGCATGCTCTTCAGCAAAGTTTCAAATTCTACTGATTAATATCAAAACAAAATTGGTATCGTGACACCAAATGTAGGTCGATGTACGACTGCCTTTTACTTGTTCGTTTACTAATAAATGGAAATACTAAGCGCCTTACGTTTAGCCTCAAAGCGCTGTACATTAAGCCATTAATCTCAAACTAAGCCTCAAATTATTAACTGAAAGACGCTGCTGTGAAGCTTATCAATATTTATCATTATCAATAGTTTTTATAAACTTATAGTTGAGAGATTCTGAAATGATGGACAATAATCTATGTAACTTTTAGAGACGTGTTTCGGCAGCCTGTCGGTTCAGCAGCAACGGTTTGTTGTGCAAGTCAGGAAATATTAATATTGAGCGTCGGTGACATACGGCGTTATTACGAACATCATTGTGCGTTCATCATAAGGATGGTCGAAATATTTATTATTAATACACTTCATTCGTTGTTATTTTATATTCAACCAGTTTGAATACAGTACTTAACGAATTCTCTGTTTAACGGTAAACTCACAGAGCGGTGTAACAGCCAGTTGTGTGATCCACCATTGGTTGAATTTATCCGAACGTTCTATTCTCAATATAAAGTTTTGAGTTATTCGAGTCAAAGCATATTACCATCATTCTCGTCGAAATCACTGTTTTACAATCGCAGATGCAATATTCATTGGAAAAGATAAATGAAAGAGTGAAAAACAGGTGACGTTGCCGGGGTACATTTATGTACACTCCATCGGTTACACCCAACCGCTATTTCATTTTGTCTGGTACCCTTACGCGCTTGTGTGCCTTACACGCTGGTATCCCAAAAAGCATGACAAGTGGGTCAGACTGCAGCCTGTGTTGCATGGGTTCTTAAAACACAACATTGGCACGATGATCGTGTTTAAATTTTCCCAGCAGCCATTTTGTTATGTCTGGTACCCCGTATGCGCAGCTGTACTTTAGACACCGATATTTCAAGGAGGGCACAGACTGCGACCTTTCGTTGCCGCGGTTTTTAATAACCCACTGTACTTGAAATTTACACGGATCATCTTGTGATTTGTTTTTCCTTTACACTTTTTAAATTAACAATCTGAAGCTTCTTCCAACGGGGTAATTTTGTTAATGTGTGAACGGACATGCTTTTTGATCAATTTTGCACACAGTAAGGATATTTCATGGGTACGTCATTACAATCCAGAGACCAATTTCGTCGAAAAACACTGCTCTAAATAATGTATTTAGTATGATAACCGTTGGACCGATGAACAAGAATACTAAGAATTGCCAAGAAAGAAAGTTAATTATTTGAATTATGAACATTTCAGGTAAAAATTCAAAACACATATCAACTTTTCTTAAATATGTTTGCATTATTTCATGAATTATGCCAAATTCCCCTTTGCTTCCCTTTTAAAGATCCTGTATTTATTTAGAACTTTCGTCCACTTTATCCATACTTTGTAAATAGTAACAAGCCCTTTCCCATGTCTCTTTATTGCAACTAATCTGCACATGTCAAACTTCACTTTAAACGATTTTTACTGACATCTGGAGGGTCTCAGACCGCAGGAAAATCGAAGAAGAAAAAGAAAGGGAAAAAACTCTGGACGACATCGATACGGTCTTTTCCCGCGTTTCATTTGAAATTGATACAAGGAACGGACGGCAAAGTAATCCTGTGCAATTAACATTGGAGCGCATTCCGGAACATACGGAACCCATACTACCATCAGAGTCGCCCCGGTGTTCTTTTTTATACGAATGGCCAGACAGTCAAACATCAATTAATATTGTCTGCCGTCATGAGGCCTTGCATAGAGTCAACAATGTGCGTGTGTGCTGGCTACGCCACCTCTTTTTTAAAACACACAAGGTATGTTTAAATGTCGTGGAATGGCTTTGAAGAACAGTATGGAACTTTTGGGTGTTCTTTCATTTACATCCGAAGACATCATACCCAAAAGTGTCTCTTCTCCTGCAAGATATCCAATGATGTTTGTGTGTAATTAATTTTACCGAAACCTCACTTATTTCATCGTTTAGCAATGGGCTTTCAGACTGGCGTATATTGGTATCTTTCCTCGCCTTCCACCTCTAGGACCCCGGTTCGAATCACACCATGGGCACTATGTGATTTGGGTTTTCATTCTTCTCTCCTCTTTGCCATGTGCGAATATTTGAAATCAGAGTCCAGCTTTTCCCAGAAGTAGATCAGAGCATACTAATCGAAACGTCGACGTTTCTTTTTAGTTCGAGATTACCATTACATGGTGTTATCGCAAATCTTACTATATAATATTTGTAAGTTATGCTTTCAGGTAATTATGATATGAGGGTAACTTTGATACCTATTTCAGTCCAAAGAAGTTTTACTATTATTGCAACTATTCTTGAAACTATTTTACAGCCTTTCTAATACACTGTTATCCCTTAATTTACTTTTATACAACTCGACTGAAAGACTGGAATTGATACCCTCTAGAGTCGAATGACTCGTGGGAGAGAAAGAAGAAACCGTCGGGTAAATAATCGGATAATATAGCAAGCAAACAATTCACACCGCTAAGAATAGCCAACCAGAAAGAAGAAGAAAACGAGAATTCCGAAAAATCTACTCCGCTGTTGTGGAATATAAAGCAATATAAGTTCCAAACAGAACATAATCTACACAGCATGGATATGTACACATGGTGTTACCACAAACCAAACATATAATGATACCCCACCACTCCATGCCTCAAATCCCATATTATAAGAATACAACAATAGTTATTTCTTGAAAGGGAAATTCGAAGATTTGATATCAGAAATTGAAAGGTGTCAAGCTTCGCAACAGTTTGCGTTCCATTGTTCGGGCGGTGGCTGAGGCTGTAAGATAATGAACAATTACAAATGGTGGCAGAAGAAGCATGGATGAAATACTATCCGACTTCACCCTCACTGGGGCTTGAAAATCACCGTACGTTCCTGTCCCTGTTGTTGGAGGCGACCACTTTATCCTGGAGAAACTGTTTTAATAAGAGTAGTGTGGAAATGGTTCTGTTTCTGAATGGAGGCAATTGCTGCATTGATTTTGTGTCGGGGGATTTTAAGAAAAAAATGGATGCAGACTCGGGTTACGGGGAGTCAGGGTTTAGTGATAACTTGTGTTCAGACTGGAATTGATAATTTGGTTTCTCTTTTGGAATTGATGAATTGAGTTTTAAGGACAAGCCACAATGACTGGCTGTGATGTGGTTTGAGCAAACGGCAGTTTCCTGGTCAGATGTTTAAAAAAGTAACTAATTTAAATAATTTTGATCTTCAACTGGAATTATTAAACACACTTTATCCACAAGGGATGCCGGGAGAGTTTTGTGTTGCTTTATTATGTCACTGACCGCTCTTGCTCGACACCCCCCCCCTTCCCCTTCTAGAACGTGTGGTATGGTCCATATTATGCTATCATGGCATATGAGCTGACCGTTACGTATGGGGTTAAGACAATGGAACTATTTAAATGTGACAATTGCCTGCCGAGGTTTTACACAAAGGATGCTGGCAGAATTTTATTCTGTGCCCCCCCCCCCCATCCTAAACCAAATCACCAACCCCTGTTGATGGCCACTCCCTCTTGGAATTATGGTATGGTCCACCTTAGGGTATCATGGCATATGAGCTGACCAGTGTGTATAATGTGTTTAAGAGAATGGAGCTATTAAAATATGTCAGAATGTGCTGACAGCAGACCACTCCCGATGCCTGGTGTAGGTTTATCTAATAAACCATATCTCACAAAATGATCATTTTCATATTAATAACACCCGAGCACACCGACCTCCTGTTAAAATCAGTCCGGGCCGCTGCGAAGTATTACAATATTTGCAAAATAAATACACGAGGCTACTGATTAAAGTTCCCAATGACTGACAGTATCAAGTACCTGTCTTGATTTGTCTGAGGACTGTGAGCCCGCAGATGGTGGCATTTATATACGAAGCCACATTTTGTGGGCGCATTTTGTGAAGCATGCTGTGGAAATTCCAAGCCGCGGATCTCAAACAATGTCTTGGGTTTGATTATTTAATGTTGACACACATTAATGTCATTAGATGGCAATGTTTTTTTGTTTTTTGTTTGTACATGATTGATCCAATTAGATGATATGAAAGTTGAGGTCTAGATAATTGTTAATACCCTGTTGGATTAGAAGGCATTAAAACGCCGGCGGTAAAAAAACAAATAAAGTGTATAAAAACATAAATAATATATAAAATGGCCATAAACAGTTCGCACTTAAGATTTGAGCTCGAAAATAAAGATATAAAATTACAAATCCCATGCATGCCACTGAAAGGCATTTCCCTATTACTACGACCTCACAAATACAATTGAATATCCATGTAGATGAAGTCTCCATCGTCAATGCACTCAACCTGCGCTTAGTACACCTTGCCTTTGCAACATTGGAACCAGTAATGATTGTTTCATTTTTTTTCCTACAAATAATGTGTTCTTTATCTCATTAAAGGCAGTTGACACTATTGGTAATGACTCAAAATAATTGTTAGCATAAAACCTTACTTGGTAATGAGTAATGGGGAGAGGTTGATAATAAATTTTAAAAAACATTGTTAGAAACAGCTCCCTATGACGTGACGTAGTTTTCAAGAAAGAAGTTATTTTCCATGAACTTGATTTCAAGACCTCAAGTTTAGACTTTGAGGTCTCGAAATCAAGTATCGGAAAGCACACAACTTCGTGTGACAAGGGTGTTTTTTCTTTCACTACTATCTCGCAACTTCGATGACCAAATTGGGCTCAAATTTTCACGGGCTTGTTATTTTAATGCATATGTTGAGATATACCAAGTGAGAAGACTTGTCTTTGATAACTACCAATAGTGTGCATTGTCTTTAAATGTGAATTTCGACTTGTATATTTTTGATTATCATACATTTACATCTGAGTGAGAAGGTTTCTGTCGCTGAAGGTCTTAAGATTTTATTTTCAGATGATATATTTAGATGTTCGTTCTCGCTGAAACGAACTTAGAAATTGCCAATATAGTAATTCAAGGATGAACCGTCGAAAAACAGTCTGCAGATTATGGTTGAAGCTTTATGAAATTGGGCCCTTCTCAAATCAACGTGGCGTGCACAGCACACTGACTGCTTGACCCCTGACCTGACTGACCTTAAGACAACCCCAGCTGAAACAACGAATACAAAACCAAAACCAAACACAATTTTCTTAATTTGGAAAATTCAATTGCCAACCGTGTGCATGCAAGAACGTGTTATGACAACTGGCAAAACTTCAGCCCTCTTAACATAATTTTATCAAGTGTAGAAGGAGACAGCTTGCGTGCTTCGGGGACATTGACTTAAAATAAAATTAGTGCTAGAAAAGGGGCTGGCTCCGAAATGACACGTAAAGAAATGGCTCTCGGCTTTACAATAATAAGTTTGAATGTACTCCCAGATTCCAGTATATTTTGAAATAGCCATGGCGTGCTGAAAGCAAACTACCCAAAATGGCTTTGTGAACTGACGTGACGAATAGTTGTACCTGCTATCCGCTTCTCAATTAATGTAAGCAACTTTATTTTAATAATTACTACCATCTTAAGTTACTTTACCTCGCAAAGCGGCTCGGGGAAAAGATGCTTTACAAAACATCAATTTAAAAATGTAATAACTAAAATTTCTCAATAAACTTTCAAGGATTTTATACTCAATTTAAAGAGACAATTGATTGCGTTCTCTTTCAACCATGAATTGTTGAACTTTACCTAGACTTTCCTTTCAGAAATCTTTAATTTCCACCGAGAAGGGAGTTTATTGATCTGAATTTGTAATCAAATTATGGAAAATAGAGATCAATATTTTACAAAGCCGAGGGACTCCCCCCTTATCAACTTCTACTTATTTCCAGATTTAAAAGATCCAGCTCTTTGTGGCGTTTTGAAATTATATTGAAGGTTTCTTCGCCAATCTTATCTTTGAATCGTAATTATGACAAATGTTTCGCCAGTCTTCCTCCAGAGATCGAGTCAAGTCAACAATTTGACGTTCTTGCCCCGAGGGTTGGCAACTAAACAGGAATAGAGCTGGGATATGTATGTTATGGTATTTTTCTCTGAACTGTGGACGCCCTTATATTTTATTTCTTTTCCCTAAATTAAATTAACCAGCGTCAAATTGTCACCAACGGATGCAGAGTGTTTTTTTGTTTTTTTAAACAGGAAAGGTCCGATGATTTTTTTTATATATTATATCTCACTTTCCCCTTTCGTTTGTGTGTACGCGGGGATTGGGTATAGTCCGACGATTGTTAAACCTTTGATACAAGTTAAAATACCCTAGTCTATTTGTATCAACAACAATAATGATCAGTTGGAAGATCAGCTGGGGCTAATCTTAATTATTTTCCTTAAAACAAATATTTATTGGTTTCGCGGTCATTTTTCGGCAAAATAAATGTGCAATTAATCTACCAAAAATAATTGTCATCAACGGATTACACTATATACAAGTTAATAACTTGGGCTTTTTAGTTAGACAACATCGCTAAATTTAATCAGTCGACATTCTATGATTCAACAAATCAGTACATTAATTAGTATGAGGTCGACAATGACAAACTTGTTCCAGTTCATATGTATGATAATCTTGTTTCACCGAAAACAGGTTTTTGTTTTAGTTAGTACACACCACTAACTCTAAATGTACTTTGGGACATAAATTTGATAAATTTAATCGTTATTTCAATGCTTTATGATAGAATTTAAAGCTTTACAATTCACCATCTCTCTTTGCGTTGTACGGTGTGTGATTCAACATTTGCAACACTTTAGAACAACTGTCCCACCAGTAATTATTTTTTATCCGTAACTAGTTGCTGCAAAGTAAACGGACTAGTGGTTGCAATCACAACTATACGAGGGAACAAATCCCAAATCAAAAACGACTTCGATTCCTTTTTAACGTTGTGGCGAGATTTCTCTGCCCCAATGCACAGTTGGCTGTCCCCCAACAGCTCGGTTACGGGGAAAAATAACATACGCAGGCTTATTAATGCTATTACCGCTCATATCTAAATATTGTCGACTGGTTTTAGTGCGAGGGCGGACAGGACAATAAATAATTCTGGCTGGAAGACCTAATTTAGTTTGAATAAGTGTGGGTAATTCTCGACGACTTGCCTCATTTCTGTCTAAATATCACAGCAAGATCTTTAAAGAGGTGCTACTGTATGTTCTCGTTAAATAAGGGCGTTTTCATGACAAGAGTGAGCATTGCAACACGGCACGGAGGTGTTTTTTCCTCATAGATACTCATATTTGCGATACCCATCATCAGTGTTCAATGGCGTGTTGCGATTGATCACCCCTTGGGAACGAGGTTGCAAAAGGAAATTGACTTCCCAAATGGTGGAAATTGTAGACTGTGCGAAGTAATGTGCAATCCGCGCAATGCAAAGTGTTAAGTTGTTCCCCTTAATATAACAACACGACGTTACCATTCCCCTTATATTCTCAATATGTAGATTTAAGGTGTAACATTTTAAAGATAATGAAGCTTTGTAACAACAACATCAACAACACACGCGGCTGCTTTCTGCCCTTCGGCCATTTTGATTGCGAAATTAATGCGCATTGAAATGAAGCAGTTCTTCTGAAGTGAATAATTAACTGCACTACCAATTCTAATCATGGGTTTGAAGTCAGCATGGTGCAGCGATAGTCATTTATATGTGGATGTATATGATGAACGCCTCAGCCATTGGGTCACATCCAATCAATAAAACAGAACGAGAAAAAAAAAGTTGTACTCACGAATGATATGACGTTTACTGGTACTATTTCATGGTTGACAGTCACGGAGACAGACTCGTTGAAAACTGGACGCACTAGTTGGTTATAACCATTCAGTAAGTCACGTATAAGAGGTCTGGTATCCGCCGAACACACTGTGAACAAAATGAGAGAATAGGGTAATAGACGTAAATACAAACTGTCTGTTGAAGACCATCAGAACAAACTGATTGAAACGTCGAGTTTTCAACGGTCATTCTTATATCCGTTAAACAGCTCTACACATTTCCTATGCTCATGGCGTTACAAATATAGTTGTTACAAATACAAATCCCACCCGAGTAACATGCCTGTGATATTTTTTCACAGGACTCGGGAAAGTACTGAGTATGCAGTGCTAACACACATCGGTGTATGGGTAAAAACCAAAATTAATATTCTTTATCCCCGATGCAAATTTAACATCTATTATACAAATACCAAGTTGAAATAAAATGATCTTGGCAATTTACAATACCATTCTTACAAGATTCCAGTAGCACTAGAAAAAGATAAAGGTAGCCAAAAGATAAACTTAACGATTCACTTTGTGTGAAAATGCATACGAATACAAAATAAATATTTACGAGAGAATCAAAAAGCTAAAATTAGTTTATTGAATATACATGTGGGTCCTAAGACCCCGTTATCATTATCAATATATAAAAAAGGAAAAAACACAAATGGTACTAGACAAAAGTTAATACGTTATTAGGGAGGTTAAGCTGCACGTTAAGCTGCAAATTCGTGAGCAAATACGTGAATATGAACGTAAGAAAGTTGTGTTGTTAAATTCTCACGGTTTTTTCGCATGTGTGAAGTAACCATTTTTACGTCAAGTCACGTACATGCACACGCCATACGTGTGAGCATGAAATAAGCCCAAAGTGGTGACGTCATCTAGAAACAGTACAATTTTTTACGTTTACGTTCAGGTTTTTGCTCGCATAACGTGCAGCTAAACCTCCCTATTGAGTGCGTCGTAATTCATTCTAGCAAATCCATCATTTTGATACTTCTTCAAAAATGCAAACTTAATTCATATCCGTCTCGAGGCGTGTTTAGCAAGTGCCACAGGTTTGAAATATTTAGTCAGGTTCGGTCAGACACTGACAGGTTTTCTATCAAGCTTTGTGTGTGTATTTTGTTACAAGGTAAATGACTTCAGGGTCTCGATCTGTGAGTTGGTAACTCTCGCCTCGCCTCGCCTCGCGGGAAAAATAAAGTTAATTCTTAAGCTTAGTATTCTTCTTTTGGGGGAATGGGTGGCACAAAGACATAATGTCATTCTAGCGGGATGGGGCACCTCTGACCTAACAATTTAGTACTTTTGGTACCTTATAGTACCTTTGTATTTTCCCAATTGAAACCATTTTATTTATAAGATTAATTGACATTCAAGTAAAAATAACAATCCACAAACAAAACAAATGCTTCATTTATAAATAGAAATATATTATTTCATAGAGCTGCTGAAGCAGTCCCTAATTGCCCGATCTTTATAATTGGCAATGATAGCCTTATTCACCTATATTCGTCCAAAAACTTAATTCATTGCACTGGAATGGTATCAAACAAAATGCTTACATTGTAACGTTGGGTTAGATACTTGGATAATTTCTTCTATGAAGAATATGGAAAGTGAGTGTATGACATTTGAAATTGAGCTTTGACTCCATCTTTAAGGACCCTTTGAACTTCTCCCTTGTTCATAAGGACCTTTATTTGTGGGTAAACGAGTGGATGACATTTGAATTTAAGCATGAAGTTCCTCCGTCAGGACAGTGGCTAGTTTAGTCGACACGTACACCTTTAACAACATTTGCTTGCATAAACACGCTTACTAGGCGGTAACCACGACAGATATTCCACCAAAAGGCAATGTTAGTTTTACGGATTTAAAGAAAACGAAAAACTGCTCCGAGCTGAGTTGGTCAAAATTGATTCCAACCGCAAGGTGAAGTGATTGTAGAAGGAGAAAAAAAATGAGACCCAGAGAATTAGATGCAATTTGATTAATGTTCAATCTGGCAGCCTGGCATATAAATTGCCAAATTAAAAATGTGCTGGGGATTTACTGTTGTGTGTTGAGGTGCAAATTGTGGTCACCCACCTTCTTTTGCTTAAGACATCTGGAATTAAATGTCACTGTAATTTGAATTTGAAGTTTGTTTGTGTGTCAGTGCAGTACAATAAGGGAGGGTCAGAGATTCTGAGATTTGTTAATACTGCCAAAGGTATTAAAGGGAAGTACACTATTGGTCATTGTCAAAGACCAGTGTTTTCACTTGGTGTATCTCAACATATGCATACAATAACAAACCTGTGAAAATTTGAGCTCAATAGTTCATCGGAGTTGTAAGAAAATGATGACAGGAAAAGAAAAACCCTTATTGGTAAATTTTAAAGTCTTTTATTATGTTAGTGAGCAATTACCTTTATTTCAAAATCTATGCTACTTCAGAGTGAATCGTTTCTCACAATGTTTTATAATATCAACAGCTCTTAAATGCTCGTTACCAAGTCAGTTGTTAAGCTAACAATTTGTTTTGAGTAATTACCAAACGTGTACCTTCCCTTTAACCTAAAAAAACTTACTCAATGCAAAGCACTGAAGCTGTTAATACTATAAAATTAATTGTTTGAGAAGGATTCCGTCGAAGTAATGGTTTGATAATTTGTCACCCAAAACATACTCTGAGAAACGGTTCTTGCGCTAATTGTTTCTCAGATGGGTGAGGGCAGACATGCGGTTGGTACCCGGTTTCACCTTGCTTAGCGTTGAAAGATTCGACGTTCTTGTGTAATTACCAATTTGTTCGGTTTTTGTTATGACTGTTTTCCCAGCTTTCAGATATCATGGTTTTATGAGCTGACCGGTGTGGTTAAGACAATGAAATCATTAAATTGATCAGCATGTGTTGACAGCAGCCATCACTGCAGGGTGTTGAGCAGCTCTGTAAAGTAGGGTCTGAGATCGGTGTAAGGTCAGAATACTCAGTGTGTTCATTAAAGGAAAATACCTGCCTGCAGGGTACCCATGGTATTGTCTCAGCCTGTTAGCCAATGTTTCGTTAGGCGGGTCAAAATGACCATCGTGTCCGAAGGCTTAACACTGTATTGAACGTCATTTTAGCTAAGGTCAAAAACTGATCGTTTTATTTATGTTGCCTCATTGGGCCACGCGCTCCAAACGAGTGTCTTAAACCAGAGTGCTTACACTGCTTAGCATGAAATATTCAGCAATCATACGAAGTTGCTTCGTTTTGAAAATTGTGACTTAGCAAAACTAGATTAATGATTTTTTGTGCTGTTATTTAGTTGAGTTTCTCTGTTCAAATTAATTCATCAAACAGTGTCTGTGTTTCAATCATCAGATCTGTGCATTTTAGTTTGAGTAGCCAGGGCAAGGTCGTTTATCCGCTGGATGTTTTACAACATAGACCGGTCCGCTGTCTCAATGGAACTCTCATTGAATCGTACGCAAACGAGCATGTCGAGTAGTATCAATATTGTTTCATGGAATCATGGAATCCCCCTGGAGTTGTGAAACACAATCTAATGGCCATCTTGAGGACGGCTGGATTGCTATCGGTTGGTTTATCTCTCGGTATATGACTCATAATGAGATAATCATTGACAGTCAAATGACAGGGTTTTATTAAAGCGTCCCAAATGCAATTTTGCGAACTTGAGACAGTGTAAAGTCAAATCTCAATCCCCACAATATCATCTGAAAAACAAACAAAACCAAGACAAAATAAAATGTGGGCGATCAACGACTCATTTGAAGACCGATTATTTTGATATGGACTGCAGATGCCCATCCAGGAAGAGGTGAAAAGGGGAGGGGAAACGATCTTAGGGTCTACTTGATCTCTTCAAATCTGTGTATCAGCTAAACTGAAATGAAACCCTTTCGGATGAAGAGACGATCCCCTTTCGTGCCACATCAAGGCCGTCCACCCCATCCCACGCTGATCGCATATTAGGGGGTTGTTTCCAGCTAGTTTCCAACAAAATTTGTATAATTGAGAACAAGTACTCCCACTATCTTAATAAACGAACCCACAAATGGTTGTTAGCTATATGCAACAGGGATTGTTCCCCTGTGTTTTGAAACACTGCGTGGGTCCGAGGTTGTTATGTTGGAATTTGAGACCACCCTTACTCGATGTTATACCCATTTATATCAAAAGTGCTTTTTGATATTGAATATTTCCCCTTCCCTTTTTCCTCCCCTTTAATTGTCAAATTAAAGTGAAATAGAAAAGTTCCCTTAACTGTGCATGCTCTAGTTATCATAACACAGGTTAACCATGCACTTTAAACAACGGTTTCGAGTACGTGATTCCCAACGGCACATTCTGAAAAAGGAACATGATGGTAATTTTTATTTTCACATGCCTCTAATTGGTTATTATCATGAATGCAAAGATGAAATACGGCAGACGAGATGTCGCTGACATTTACAGAAAAGGGCGCCAAATGTAGAGTCTGCCAAGTCTCTTATTCTTAAAGAAACTGTACTGAATCAATAATTAGCAGGGAAGATTCTGTGCAAAAGCCTACACTGTGTGAATAAGGAGCTAGGAGCCTGGGGGTGCGTTAGATCCCATAATCGCGCACTACATCTGAATAGGGAACTGGTGTGCATAATTAATTTACTTTTTGAGTGGCAACACCAGACGCTTTTACCCTAGAAAGTACCGTACTGTAAACATTCAAAAGTAAACTACATCATTATTTTCGAATAATTAATCAGTACCAACCATGTAATCATAACAAATAACCTTTTAAAAATCAGTGTCAAAATGAACCCTAAAAGGGTCCAACTGGCGCTGAATCTGAGTTAGAATCCCAACGTAAGGGCATTTTCTGGGTCAGCATATTAGGGTCAAGCCACATGGGCAATGGAATCTGGGTCAATTTATGACCTGGGAGTATTCAAAGTGAACGTGTAAATAATGAATCAAAGTGGTGTACTTTAATCAACAAATAATACGCAGAAAGTGGTTTCGCATATTTCCTCAATAAAGAAAGCGTTGGGATTGTTTTTGTTTACATCGCACGGGAAGAAGGGGTGGCTGATGTTGGGGGGGGGGGGAGTCCTAACTTGGAGGTTACTGAAACATTGAGCGCAGCAATGCATTATTTGACGGAGACCAAGAGTCACGATAAACATATTCCATTAACCGTTTGGACTTGGACTCGTCTGATTATAACTGGCGACGGGGGTCTGTTACATTCTCACCATTGGGGGTCTCTCAAGGCCTTTTAATGCCTCGATGACGCTTCAAGAAAGCAGGGAAAAAAAAAACTGTCTAAAAGGGCAACTTAATCATCTCGAGAACAATCAAACAAATTGAATAGATTCAGGGGGAAAGTGCATGTACCTCGAATGAGCATTATGCCCTCTACCACACGTGCACTAGTTTAATTCGATAAAGTTCATTGATGTAATTTATATACAATATATATAGCGGCAACTTTTCGCACGTGTATTTGTGCACCCGACGCAACCGATGAAGTATGTTTTCCGGTGTCCGTAAAATGCGATAGCTCACTTTAGAGAAACCCACACAAAACATTATTTCACATTCTAACCAGACGCTCTGATTTACATGTAAAATTACGAAATGACATTATGTGAGCGGGAAAAATGTCGGAGGTAATTTACTCGCTGACATGAGGAGCATATTAACTGCCTCAAATGTGAAGAGGAAAAAAGTTATATTATTAATAAAATTCAGCGACATTAAAATATTGTGAAGATTAACCGAATACTCAATGAGAATTAAACGTCGTCTTGTTGACAAACTTAAGAAACATAGATTATTTTAACTTGAGATGGACATTACAGTTTAGACTTGCTGAGGATGGCGGTTCACCGCAGAACCAAAAACGGCTGTTTAAAGATCAACGTTAGTTAGAGACTTAGTGAAGACGTAATTTTGAACAAGACTTAATATTGAAGACACAGGTTAACCAATAGCTAAGTAAGGATGAATGTTAATTTAAGACACACTGATGATACACCATCAACTGGAAACTCATCAGCTTGGCGGCCTTTAATCAGCTAAGTTGAGGACAAACACATACCCTGCCTGACACTGTAGGTATGAACCAAAAGCTATTCTATCATTGTAACAAATTCTTACGCACGAAACTCATCCTGTGCTGATGATGGATGCTTACGGATGACGAATGGCTCTTGAGGGCCAAGCAGAAGTGGATAAATCATGTTGCGCAGAAGAAGAATCCAACAGTCAACCAACATGTTTTATCTTTCATACAACCTTACTTGACGAACGCAATGTTGATATGGCGCGTCGAAAAGATTGTGTGAAATGAAATTTGCGCTCCAATCTTCAGGTATCTCTTTTACATTCAATTTCGTGGACCTTTGTGAAAACATTTTGTAACTTCCACTCAATGTGCGTTTGCTCCTATCCCGGGAGAAAAGGTGTATCATAGACCTTATCGCAAATACCAATGCGCAAGCGCAGACTGTTGAATGAGGTGCATTGTGGGATATATATGGATCAAATTTGGATACCAGCAAGACCACAATGCACCTAATTCCAAGCTTTACGCGCGCGCCCCGGTATTTGCGAAAAGGTCTATGTTTAGGTCGTGCGTGATAATGGAAATAAGGGCGTGGCCTGGATAGCTATCTAAGAGTATCAGCGTGTCGTAGTGAAAGGGGGGCCTGGAGGTCATCTTGAAACCGTGCTGATAGATACGATCTCTTGTTCCAATGACGTCAAAGATGTGTCGAGGTTATTACTCATTTGATTCGGACCGTGTGTGCGTGTGTAGGTTTACACATTAAAAAGGCGACTTATGTTAACGTTCGAAGGTCCCCGTGTTTCAAGATGTACGCAAAACCAATCGCAAAGATTGTCAACAAAAGTTGCAAAAAGAAAGAGAGACATAAGAGAAACATGCAAGTATCCATTGATGTGAGTGCAATGGTTAAATTGTTTTTCTCAGAAGTACGTTTCTTTTGTGTAAAAACTGTCCTTATTGTTGATTTGCCAGTGCCAAATAAATAAACAAATAGTTCCAAGTGTAATTAAATAAATATAAAAGAATAAATTAAACGTTAAACTTTAAAAATTATTGACATGCAAATTGTACAACATGTATGCAAATAACATACTAACTTCGTAATTTAGTTTTTGTTCATTTGTGTATTTTGTTTGTAATTTCCTCTAAACGCAAACAAAAACCTGATGTTATGTTTTCCCCGACAACAGTCGTAGAATCAATGCATGCAATTATTTCAGAGAGTGTCCATCCATCGCCGTACTAAGAACATTTTAGAATGCAAACGCTGCTGCAAGCCAGATACGACTTTTAAATTAAATGAAAAGAAGAAATAAAAGACGAAAGAAAAAAATGCTAATAAAATACGAATAGATAGAAATCGTTGACCGGCTGTTTAGAGAATGATTAAATAAATTTTGTCACCATAGAAACGCCTGAGGAAAGACGAAGAAGAAGAAGAAGAAGAAGAAGGGACATTCATCTTTCACTCTCCTTTATTTCTTTCTCCTTAACAATTACGACTCGCCGGCCATTAACCGTTCAGTTATCTGTACTCATGCGACTCGAAATTGCTGTTTCTACTTGAGGTGATCAACAACTCGAAGCGATGTTTTTCCACTTCGTTGCCTCCCCTCTCGATGCAGCGAACACCTTCCCCTTTATCGTCCTCTTGCCTCCACAAAACATAAACAAGTATTTTTATTTCGACCCCATACGAAAGTAAATGAAAGAAAAAACTGTTGTCGCAGAGTATGTTCTTGCCCCGCTTGGCTACAGCTACTAACTTGTCTCATTTCTGCATTTCCTCATTTCTTTTCAATAATCTTGGAGGGGAAAGTTGGAGCTCAAACACATTACGAGCCCAACGTGATCCGGAGCATCGGCCTGAGCCTAAATTCAAGCCGTAACAAAGCCCAAGCCAAACCTATAAGTCAAAGGCTAAGTCGTCATCGTATTTTTTTTAGTACCAGATTTTAATTTTATATGCAATTATTGTTCACACCCTCTAGCGCCTTTATTGTTCACACAATTAACCGTATTCAATGACCCCTTTTTGCTATGAAAGTCGCCATCTTGTATGGCAAACCGTATGCGCGTCCAAACGCGTACATCAATGAAGCACACAGCACACAGTATTCCCGGTTTGATTTCTACGGCACATGCACGCCTCACGCACACGCACGCGCTCGCAGACGCCATCTTGTCATTTGAACGGTGACGTCATATTCAAAACGTTTGCACATCTTTGTTATTATTATTACCATAGTAATTTCAAGCAGGCTTTGATAGCTCTGTGTCTGTACCGTTATCTATCATCGACTAATTGGGACAGGAACTGGAAGAAAAATACAAGCACAGCAGAAGAATAAATCTATTGACTAAAAAAAAAATTAAGCAGACGAACGGATACTCAACTAGCGTGCAGATTAAATGGTTACAAACAAAGTTTCAAGAGATTAACATCAGCATTACACGCCTGATGAGATTATGACTTCGTAGTGGTATCAAATACCCACTCAACTCAGCAGTCATGGCTTTACTCTAGGCGACCATTGAACCCTAAGCACGTTAGGAAACACTTAAAAGTAACAGCTATGGAGTGTAGCAACTTACCCGTAGGAACTGTACACAATATATACCCGTCGAGTCAAGTGGACCAATGTTCAGAATTGATTCGTTTATATACCGCCTTGTTGTTAATGTTTGTTAATTGTTTTGTGAACTCAAGGTTCTTTGTGCCATTCATATATGATACGTACATATTTCAAAGAAGATCTCTTTTTGAATGCCCAGTTAATGAGCAGCTTAGTATTAATTGTTTAATAGTTTAACTTTATGATCTACTTGCATATCAAAAAAAAAAATTGACTTTTGTTTCACTTTTTTCAATCAACCATCTGAAGGCACACAACTTCGTGTGACAAGAGTGTTTTTGTTTTTTTCATTATTATTTCGCAACTTCGATGACCGATTGAGCTCAAATTTTCACAGGTTTGTTATTTTGTGCATAATTATGTTGAGATACACCAACTGTGAAGGCTAGTTTTTGACAATTACCAATAGTGTCCACTGCCTTTAAAATATGTATTGTGATGGGAAGTAAAGATACATTTCGGTAGGTTTTTTTATTTTGTTTTTTTATTTATCGTTTATTTCATCTCTTGCAGACAAACCATGACTGTGATCGTCAGTCAAGATAAGATTTGTTTTATTTATTATCTCTGATTGTAATCTAAAATGTGACATAAATCAATCGCTTCATATTTTCGTTCGCCCGAGAAAATTATGAACACGAGTTTGCCCAGAGCGTTTCTTACAAAAGAAAGTTGACATAAAATGAAAAAAAAACTAAAGAGCTGAAGGTACATTGAGATAAGGAATTAACTCAAGCTCAAGACATGTTTCAACATTTTATCAGCACATAAAAGGAAGTGCACAATTGATTTCGAAGAATCGAGAGAAAGTCACGATTCTTATTGTACTTGAGAAATATGGCAGGAATTATTTTCGAATCAACTTGGGTTGTTTTCTTTTGATCTTCGGCGACAGCAAAGTCCGGGAATTTTAAAGGCACTTTATGTCTGGATGGCTCAAGCGCTTGCGGCAGTTTTAAAGTGATGAAATACGGTTCATGGTGAACACTAAAACTCAGAAAACGTCAACCTACTTTGAACCTTTTCTTGGTAGAATTTTCACTGAATTGGTAAATTTTGTTAGTGAACATCGAAGACTGGTTTAATTTTCTGTCTTTGTTTAATTTTAACACCGTTTTTGTTATAACTTGTATTATAATTATTCATTCTTCTATTATTATTAATTATGATGTTAGCACATTTCGTTATTTTGATAAAGAAAGTTCCTTGCCGGGCAGGTTAAACAAGAACAGCATTGAAATGATTTGTTTCATTGAAAATAAATTCAAACGGAATCAAAGTACTGCCACACAGATTGAAAGTGCGATAACAAAAATTGTTAAGTGTTGTTTTGTAAACGTTTTTTTTTTTCATAAGAAATATCAATTTGTATTCTTTTAATAATTTGTATTCAAATATCATTATTAGAGGTGGAAGTAGAATGAACCTCGTGTTTTAAAACCTACCACACGCTTGCACCTAGAATGTGTTTACCTTGCCGTTGCCAGTTCATGTTTACAACTCCCTTGCACGTCTTCCGTCCAGGGGCTTGTATGACCCAATTTCATCGTCCCTAGTAAATTTGGACATTTGCATATTCAAATGTCTATAAAACGCTATTCACTAATGTATCACTCTCACCATAAACTGTTTGTTTTAGGGTATTACTAAGAAAACAATGGGAGATTACGTGTGTGGTGTTATAATCTACAGTTTTTAAATCGATAACCATTTTTCTAATTAGTGCTAAAGATCAACCACTTCGGGTTTTGATTTTGTTTACCAGTGACGTAAATATCATCAAGGACTCTTGTTGGTAAACAATGGCATGTAAATAAACAACAGCTGGTATAGAAGTAGAACAAAATAATAGAGTTGCGAAATGAACGCAGAGAAAAAGGTATAAAAGGAGCAAAATGTGGGTCACTAAAAGACACCGTCGATCGATTTCAATTAACACATTTTCCGGAACTGCTTGACAAGATTCGGGACAGAAAGGGATGCCGTCTTCATAGCTTCTTATTTGCACTTGAGTGGTTGTTTAGTCGGTAAGTACACAAGTATTTGAACTGAATCGACATTTGGAATGAAAGAAGAAAGAGGGGGTGTAGAGAGTTGCTTGGGGAGACGAGTGCAGCGGAGGGAAGGAATGATGATAGATGGTTCTACTTTCGGTCTGGAACTATCATGGGGGACAACCAAATAACGGGGAGAGAAAAGACTAGGGGGAAAAGGGAAAAGGTGGACATAAAATAAAAATGATCAGGGAAGGATAGACATACATGTACATTTCATCCAGAAAGGTGTTCTATCAATTTGGTGTACTCGAATACACGTGGACGAAAATTACTAATAATAAATAATGATGCGCAAATGATGAAAGCAATTATTCAGACCTTGTTCTCGTCGAAGTAAGACTGCGACATTTACTACATAATTTAACTACCAAATATATTTTTTTTAAATGAAGAACACAATGTAGGCGAACTCGAAAACGAAACTGAAAACAGGTGTTTTGTGCAATTAATGTAAAAAAAAAAATAAAAAAAAAAGTACAACAAAACGAAAATGAAAGTATCAGCAAACGTGCTTATTCCACAGGTATAGTGTACCCTAAAATAAAAGATATATATAATTATATTACTAGTGTAGTAGCGTAGTATTTTTTGTACCACGAGATCAATTTGATTATTTCACATTATACCGATGCTCGAGATGAAGCCAGGGTTGACTGGGGAATAGTATAAGTGCGGCCAATTTCAAGTAGAGGTCTATCGATTATCATCGCTATATCCCGTTGCAAGGGAACTAGGGAGGGAAAACCCAGCGAGCAATACTCCCACAATGTAATAAAAGATCAATATAAATTTCTCTCTCTCTCTTGTTTATTTCTCTGGAGGGCAATATGTGTAATGTATTTTAACACAATTAGTCGTAGTTCAAACTATAAGCATTACAAGGACGTCATTGAAATTTAAGTGTTCTGACATAAGAATTGACCTCTTAACCGGTTATACATTTCGGTGTAGTTGCTTTCTTTCTTCTTATAAGAGATGTTAAATTTGCATCGGGGATAAAGAATATTAATTTTGTTTTTTACCCATACACCGATGTGTGTTAGCACTGTATACTCAGTACTTTCCCGAGTGCTGTGAAAAAATATCACAGGCATGTTACTTGGGTGGGATTCGAACCCACGACCCTTGCAATTCTAGAGCAGTGTCTTACCAACTAGATAGACTACCGAGGTTGCCCGGTAGGAAGTGATTTATTGTCTATAGAATGCGCATTACACAAACTCCGTATAATGATTAACATTAAAGGCAGGGGACACTATTGGTAATTACTCAAAATAATTATTAGCATAAAACATTACTTGGTAACGAGTATAATGGGGAGATGTTGATAGTATAAAACATTGTGAGAAACGGCTCCCTCTGAAGTGACGTAGTTTTTAGAAAAAGAAATAATTTTCCACGAATTTGATTTCTATACCTCAGAATTAACTTTTTTCTTAAAGCACACAAATTGGTGTGACAAGGGTGTTTTTTCGTTCATTATTATCTCGCAACTTCTACGACCGATTGAGCTCAAATGTTCACAGATTTGTTAGTTTATGTTGAGATACAGCAAGTGAGACGGCTGGTATTTGACAGTTACCAACAGTGTCCAGTGTCTTTAAATTGTTTTTTCGTAGCCCCCCCCCCCATTGAATGTACCCTTTCCCCATGCACTCTTACATCCAAGTAATAATCTCGATCACAAAGTGGTAAGTGACCCGTCGCCTTTTCTCATCTCCATCTATCTTTAGCCAACCACAACATCCTCTTTCCTGTCTTTCTTATTTTCATTTCGCCCAATCACAATAATGTGCTTTTTTTGTATCTTGCGGATCAAAGGATGAAAACGTCTGTACTTGATAATCTGTCGAGGATGGGGAGATGGTTGAGTTCCCATGGTAACAAAACGATCTCAGTATCAAGACAAAAATGTTGTTTTTTTTTTTTTTTCAAATGACCAGGTACGTGGCAAGATTGTAGTAGCAGGCATTCTAATACAGTGGAAAGTTGGTTTATTAATTATCTACACTATTATTGTTGTTATCTAAAGTGATACTATTTATCTTGAGGCAAACTTTCCTCAACTTATTTTTTAAACAGGAACTCTCAATGTTGTACTACATGTTTATTGTTCAACGAGGCTATTTTTTTTCAATGCAAGATACATATTAACTTCGCTTGAACTTTCCCCAAACCTCGTCGACATTCCTTTATAAACAGGCGAGCACTTTCCGTTGTTAAACCAGCACGAACACGGACAGAGTCGATCCGAGTTGAACAGTCTGTTGACGGCGTACGGACGGAATTTTCGCTCTTGTTGTTATCGATTTAGCGATGTCCGAATACAATTCTCGTTACTATTTTATTGATCCTAACGAAGTCCTGGACTGCACTTCGTTACTGTAGTATGGATGTATCCATGCATCGGTCTAGCCGATTTAATCAATCGAATTCTAAGGAATTATTCGTCTCCACCGAATGGATGGTTAGTTTTAAGGGAACCGTAGATAATGCACATGTTTAAAATTATATATGCAACTGTCTTCAAATAAGAGTGGTACAAAGTTTGTTTTGTTTTTGCTCATTATCTTTTCGTCGTATTAAAGGGTGTACGTTTGGTAATCACTCTTAAGAATAATGGAAATGACAACTTTGAATAGGAACCTCTAGCATCTTTCGATTGTATAAAGCATTTTTTATAAACATTTCACTTTGAAGAAACGTGGTTTCTTGGTAAAAAAGATATCAGATGTCCCTTAAACGCGACCATCTGTTGAGATAAAAATTGTCACGTGTTAGTTTTATTGTACATACATATACATCTACATTTAAATATGATTAAACAATCGAACGGTTCAATAAACCAAAGATATACTTTGCCCTTAATTGAAAACATTGTTAAGAATATGAGCACACTTATCAACAGAGGTTTGACAGCCATAGGTTTGGAGCACAGTTTGTAAAGGGCTCATGGAACAGGCATTAAACCATAGCAATTTGACAACGTGCTCGAACCACGCTCAAACTTCGATTCCAAATTCTGAAATCTCATTACAAAGAAGAATGTAAGGTATGGGTCATCATTGATTGTTTTCTGCCGTCACGGATTCGTTTTATTGTATTGAATTTTGTATTCTATTTTTTATTTGAAACTGAAATTCCGAACGACGCCAGTCAAGGCTTCGGACACGTTTGCCGTCGCCATTGCAATTTTCTCCCCTTCTTTTTTGAGAGTGCATTGGTCAGAGGAGAAATACCGCTGATCCGATATTGGGTGACCGTTTGGGTGAAACATAACTCCAAATTAGGCTTCCAATTAAGGAAAAAACACTGTCTCTCGAAGTGGCGATAAATGCCTCCAGTACCCGACGACCGTTGCATGAGCAATACATAATAATGAAATGAAACATTTCGCAAACTTAGATTTTGTTTCATCGCATGCGTCAAAATTCTACTGGGACCCAGTGTCCGCCGCATGGAAAACAGCATACGGTATCTGGTTCCTGGCGAGAAAAACGGGGAGAATTTGTCATGAAAGAGTCGTTGTCACAATAGAATGGAGCGTGTTCTATTAGATAGGGGCGCTGATTTAATTTGTTGTACGGAGGGCAAACACTTCAACTGACAGATCGGTCGTTGTTTCACTCGCTGTTGTTTTACCGGGTGGTTATTTTGTCTTTAGATGAACTTGAATAGGCTGGTATATCTATGGCTGGTAGTTTCAACTGGATGTCATTGTACCCCATGGTAATAGGATAACATTCGCAGAGGTTTACCTTGGACAAAAAAGACTCGAGTTCATGGGGGACTCGTATACAGGAAATCCTCATCAAGGATCAACGATTACCCGTCAAATAAACCGTGTAACGTGAGCCATTTTGGGACAAAACTCGGCAGTACACGCTTCTGTTTCAGAAGTGTAGATAACGCCACTATGATAATTGACCTGGGGTTGTGCTAATCTTGTAATAATAGGTAGAGTTTCGTTGGTTGGGCTGCATTACAAAGAACGTGTGAGGATGGTATGATGATGATGCTGATGATGATGATGGAAACAGATCCCCCCCCCCCCGTGAAATCGCATTTGTTCAGGAACAGGAACCAGTTCCACGTCTAACCCGGAGTCATGGAAAATCTTGGGGTATGACTCGGGTATTAATCAATATAACGCGATATGAACGATTGTTATTTTTGGTCACTGTGTTTTTGTTTTTACTAAACGCAAAAAAAAAAACGCGAAACAGTCAAAAACCAAAACCTTATTCCCCATACTCCATATCTAGATTTTCATCCAATTGTTTTCATCTTATCATCTACAAAAGTGATCATTACACCGTCACCCTCAAAGCATACCCTTAACTGAACATTGTTCATAACGCAAGCCCTAATAACCACTCAATAATTAAGACGGTTGGTCTCCTATACTAGCAGTCTCAGCAGCCAAATTTAGGGCCTCGTCTGCCCCCCCCCCTTCACCAAACCCCTCCCCAAATCCCTCCCCAATCACTTATCTACAAAAGTCATGGTTACTACAACGTGATCCCAAAAGCATTCTCCCAACTATGCATCTGCCTGTTAGAGAACAATTTCACATAGCCTAATAACCACTCAATATCAAGGCAGTAGGTCTGCTTCGAGGAAACCTCATCAGCTAAATCTAGGGCCTCGGTTACCCCCCCCCCCCCCGATCCCTCATCAGCTTTAACCCTGCTTGTTTCGTGTCCTGACACTGTTCCCAGGGCAAAGTCTATCGATTACATGACACGGTCCATGTACATTACACCATTGGCTACTCATCTCAGCCCTCTTTGCAAATTGCATCACTCTCCAAAGATCACACTTTGCTGATCACCGTCCCCCACATTTTCTCATCAGCGGCACGAATTGCGAAAAGGCAATGTCGCAACATGTTATAGGAACAATTACTTACGATGCGTTCTGAAATCACATTGCATTTTTATAAAACATGTTATTATTTATCTATACACTCATAATTCCTTTCTATAAAGCTATTTTGATGCACATTCAAAACGTGATTTTTTAAGGCTTTTTATTTGTTTAGACGATCTTCTTGTTACGGGAACTCATCACACTCCCACTAGGGAATACAAACGCCAAGCTGACAACAACCAATCTCTCTCATACAAACATTGGTTTAACGTCTATGATTTTGAATAATTGCGCAAATCAAGAAATTGTTATTCGGTATTCTAGACGACAATACTTATTCTATAGTCAAAATGAAATCAGCGGTTAGGGGTGGGTAGGATTCGAACCGACAACATTCCTTTTCAGAACCTCCCTTTTAAGCTTCCCTCTCCTGTCCTTCGAATCTAAGCTCCCGGTTATCATTTTTATAGTTCCAGCTGGTGCGAGGGTCACATCATGAAACACTATCAATAACACGGGTAATAATAGACCGTCATCGCGCTCTCGCGGCGGCCACGCTAGGCCGTTATTTAATCATTTCACACGGCGCGGTATCCTCATGATGATAGGGAGACCAGTGGTGTCATCGTAGACCGCATCTCCCTCTGATGACAGTTGCAGGCCAATTGCGATCGATGGAGTATTTCATTTCACCCATGCAACGTTTACTTTACTCATAGGTGGTTGGAATTACAGAGAAAAATCGAGACTGTATTTGTTTGTTTATGCTTCCTAGAAAAATCGACAGTTTATCACACACCAAAAATGGTTGTCACCGTCATCAACACTGAACTGTAGTAGATTGGGTTTCATGTCTTCTGTTTTGCCCTCAAAAAAAGTTCGGTATTTTCAACTGACAACAATATTAATATAGGGGTCCAAGTTTCAGCCAGGTGTGCGTATGAGAGTGGGATGTGCACCACCGCGTCATCATCAAGAGTCGTAGCCTTAGCCGCATCTTTGGATACGGCTTTAAACTAGAGCAACCGTCACCATGGTTGTCCATGACGGAGCCGTGAAAACCACTATACGCATCCGAGATCGATCACGCCAGCATTTGCCAACAGAGACACTGCATAGTAGTAACCATTGATTACTAGAGACGTCACATCTGCCTTGGCGGCACACGCGACTTGCTCAACAACACATAATCAATGAATAATATTATAGGCAGCACCTTACAGTAAGACAAAAGTTAACTGGAATATATTATTAAAGACGAATGTGCCCCCCCCCCCCGCCCACTCGTCACAGTGTGCATCCCTATGGATACATCTTTTGTTCTGTCTTAAGTCCCTGTAGCTGAGGACATCATCAGATTCTCCTCCGCGGAAAATTGGGACCTGATTGATTTGTTAATGATGCGGAAAATTACAGCGGCTAGTTGGTCTACGTCGTAAAAATCAGAAGAAAAATTTGTTTATTGTAAAAACCCGAAATTTAACAAGTCTACATTTAGGTCAGCCCCTTGTACTCAGTAAATGCTCCGTCTTGTTTTCAAGGACCAACATGCCCGAATGACTGTTGTACACATTAGACGGATGCACCCCCTTTTAGATGTACATTTGGCATATAATTGACTTTTTTATGTTATTCTATGTATCTCATTGTGGTTTGTCAGTGTGAAATAATTGCTTGTAAAATGTCAAATCTCAGAACCAGAAATGCGTCGGCTCGCTATGATTACAATAGGGTGACTCAATTAAGTCTCACTGCCTTCGCAACGGAATTACACATCAACTCCTCACTATGTATCATCTATACTGAGTGAGTTTCACTATAGAAGTCTAGTTCAAAATACATTACAGTTTTCGATTTATTAAGAATTCGTAAAAAGGCATAACAAAAAGAAGCGCAATTAACTCTATTTGAAATGGTGATTGAGGCGTGACGCACCGTATCCATGACAACATCGCGATACAGTCTTTGTTTCCTTGTGCAATCAGTTAAATAACAAAACATATGTTGATGCTTGGACACACAATCGAAGGAAGACGAAAATCGTTCACCGTCTTTTGGGGAGGCATGGGAGCGGAAGGTTGGCTGGAGCCCCATGTGAAATTGCTGAAGTGTTTCTTGAAAGAATATTGATCATTGACTTCAGACAATGGTACAACAACTGGCGTTTTAAAAACAATTACAACATCTAAAAGATAAGAAGATGCCGCAATGCTTACAGGTCTGTTAGACTGTACACTCATCCCGAAGAGTTGCTTGGCGGTTTTATAAGTCGGCCAGTCCCATCCAGTCGCTTCGTGTAGCATTACCGCTCTGATTGTTGTTAAATACTGTATTAAATGTTTTGTTCAACTACTTCTGAAGCCACGATTGTTTTAATTTCAAAGCATCACATTTGCGATTGTTTATATATCTAAGTGTGAATAAAACGAAGAATGCTGCTCTTTGCAGTGTGTCCCTACATCGCAGAATTGACGGGACACATACTTATTTATTATAAAACAATATTCTGTTTTATTTTAGTTATTTTAATTCTCCTGACAATACAATTAAAACAAGCACAGGCCGTCCAGGAAATGTAGTAATTTGACATAAATTTGCACAAAGGAAGGCTGTTTACTGTTTACCTCAAACACAGTTAATAATCTCTTTAGTTTGAATTGTTCTGATGATTATCATTATTCTGCCAAAAATAAGAAAAGAACAGAATGACATTTAAAAATGGTTTTAAAAATCAGGAGGATGTATATAAGAGAAGATATTCTTAAGATGGCTTTGATTAGATCACTCGAGAGCCTCATAATCCAAAAGTAATCTGTGTAATACAAAGTGATATCAGATGTTAGTTCAGCGGTCTGCAAATCTTTAGGTCAGTAACCCAAAGATCGCCAGTCGATTTAAGACCCATCCCTCCCCTTCACTGATTAGGTAATGGCATGGAATTAGGCTAAACTGAACCAGGAGTGACCGTTAATTATTCATCGAAGCCGGGTGCTTCTATTCATTAATTTATAAATAATTGCCTTGAACTGAAGATACAAATAAAAGTTAGGAACCAGTGTGAGACAATGTTTGCTGAAATATGAAACAAGCGTTACGGCCTATTAAGAGCGCTACGGACAATTTATTGGCGACCTACTTGAATATATTTGGTGATCCACTGTTGGGGTTACGTGACCCATAGTTTACAACTCGTTCGTTTTGAACAGCGATCGTCGCCATTTTGAAATACTATGCACAACGCAGATACAGCATGACGTCATTGTTACTTGCACATTGTGCACAGTCCAGTGTATTGCAGAATCATGTCCTACTAAAAGTGGAGTATAACGCCAATAGGGGAAGTGTACCAAAACGACACCTTCCCTTTTACTGGTCTTCGAAATAAAAAAAAAAATAAAAAACAATAACAGAAGAAGCACGAGAAAAAGAGAGAAAACTTACTAGCAAATTAACTAACAATGAAAACAACAGAAGCAACAACAACAACAACACAAAACAAAAACAAAAACAACAACAACAACTACAACAACACCAACACCAACAGAATATGCTTCCGTTGATAATTCAATCTCAGCAGAATTGCATACCAAACCTCGCTATTGCGCAACACTGGTCCTCTCTCATTCGTTTTGAATTATAATCTTGATTTCTATTTCCACTTCCTCGTCTTTATTTTCCTCGAGAAGCTGCCCCTAATTTGATTTGCGCGCCGACGGCAAATATTAAAGACGATTTAATAATCTTGACAGAAATGCTGACACAGTGATCCCGTGATAAAAAAAGGGAATTTATTTCAAAATAGATTTGTATTTAACTTCTTCAGCGCATTTATGGAAACCTCTACAACTGTATTTCCACACGAAGTGAGATGTTCGTCTCGAGATATCCATCTCATTCGTGACGTTCCGATGGAATATGGACTTTCTTTAAAGGAATACCCGAAGAGAAATTACGGGTAACTGTTTTTCCGTCTGGGCGGAACGGACTCAGATTCACAGGTACTCGCTGTCATGAAATGAGAAACTGAGTTTGTATCTCAGTTGCCATTTTACATAACTTTGATAAGGATTAAAAAGCGCTACAACACCTCGAACGCAACACGTAAGATTGGGCTTAAATAATTGCTACACTTCTTCAATTTTAAAATTGAAATTAAAATCGTGTCTTTTAAAGGTAGAGGCACTAAGAACAAAAATGGCACTTGTCGACATCTATTGTCGAAAGCTTTAATGCCATCATTCTGTCTTTCAATATCAAAATAATGACTCATCTTTGCCGATGTGTATTTTTCCTGAATGTTTCGCAAAAGCTTAATAGACATGACCTCAAAATGACATCTTTACCCCTAAATAAAAACATTAATAATATGCAAATCCAGAAATACTCACCTCTGTTTCTTAGAAGAAGCAGTACTGTAAACAACAACAAGTTCCACCATCTATCTAAGATCACACGAAATGTCCACTTGCTTGGCATCATGATGTCAGTCGTTTATAATATTTTCTTATTTTTACTGTAAACAATTCAAAACTCAGATGACTTTTCCTGATTTTTAAGATTCCAAATGCTCCTCAAGAACTTTCTGGAACGGCGTACAAGAAAGTGACTTTGGTTTCTAAAGATCCAAGAGATTGATACACACAAATAGTATATACCATTGCGTCATGCGTAAAGTGTAATCCAACAACGTAAACGTAAACGTAACCGTAAATACGCCAAGGTGACCGAAGCGAAGGATTCGCCGCCAACCTTTGTGAAACTCAATTCACCCCACAAACTCGAAAACTATCGCGGCTCTGGTTCGCTGATATTCTCAGAAAATTCATGGGCGCTCTTGGCTGTTTACACTGGCCGGTGAATTCCTCTTAGTTACCTTTATGCAAAGGTTGTGTTCGTGATGAAACATCCCAAATTCCATGTTTGGAAAAAGTCCTTATTGCGTAACTGACATCCAATACCATTCACGATTCCATCATCTAGGGATATGTTGTCGGTTTAGCAATAAAGCGGGCATTCGAATTCAAACTGAATCTCTTTTTGTTTACCAGGGTCGATACGAGTGGAGACTCCGTATTCAAATACTTCCTTTAGATGAGACGCTCAAAATTATTTAGTTATCCTTTTTACTCCTCCTTTCTGAATTGCAGCTCGAGAGAGAGACAAGCTCCGAAATAATAATTTGATAGAATATGTCCTTGAGGTCACGTTTAGACGTAATGATGCACGCAGACAGGTCTTCTATGGTCGCATCCCCAAGCGCTAGCTGGACAGAAGTTCATATCGCACTCACCACACACCGTACGCCAATCTCGTCTCCCCATCACGTCAAACGCTCGCCTTGTGCGGGCGCTGCTGCCTTGCGTAGATTATGTTACCAATAATATCCAACGCGCCTGTTGGGAAAACACGACGATTGTGGTTTCCGGAATTCAATCAGAAACAGTGCGTAGAAGGAATTAGAAGATTTGTGATATTGCTTGGAATTGTCTTAAGAAAGTGTCTTAAGAAAGTCGCTGAGTACGTGTTGTGGCAGCCTCACGACTGTTCCTTGTGGTCGAAACATAATACATCTACACAGGCACAGGTTTGTCCTTGCCAAGTTCCTGCGATCGATTTGCCGAAAAAGTTATCACAAAATATTTCGCAAAGGGTACCATACATCACGCGTAAGTTTCCATCCGAAGATTTAACTATTTTACGGAGAAGTACATTGTTTTGTTTGTAGAATAAACACAAACAAAAACGTTTTTTTTTTATTTATAAAAACATTCCACCAAGCAGAATTTCCAATATGAACACATAAGCTCGACACACATACATCAATTGGAGGATAGCAATTCCAACACACTGACGCGAGAAAGACAAATTCCCAGGCTACGATCGACCAGATAATACGCATGCGCCACAGCCACCGGAAATAATTTTAACATTTAATATTATGCGTCCCCATAGTTCACTTTTATTTTCAGGAAAGATCAGTAGGTCTGCGCGTGCGCAATCCGCACGCCGTCTTCGTGGGGGAGTTGGTTTATGAAAAGCGACAACGCGTGTGACTCTTATGGTGATTCGCCTGTGTAAGGTTTTTCACTCGAAGCAAAATAACTCGTGTTTGTTTTGATATCAGACCTTTAGAGGTTGTCACTGCTACTTTCAATTTGCCACGTTTCATCAAAGGTGTTTCGGTACCACAAAACATTCATCAGCCTTGTGGGCTGCCGCCGACATAGGTGCAGTTGATCCAGCATGGATATGAATGTTATGACCAGTGTTTTCATGTTGCATACGTCATGGCATGGCGTGACGTCTTTAGAAGCTGCTCATCAAGCCGGCGGATTGATAATGCGTCAGTTTTGACATTTTGGTGTGAACAATAAAATAATGGACAATTTCGGAAAGGACGTGGAATGATGTCCTTCACCGGATAATGCAGTGCTTATGCGCGGACGGACTTCTGATGGTGTTACATGTGTCTGCCAATACTTACCTCGACACGAAAAGTAAATAATTGGTTCAAGTCTGCTGCCACCTAGTGTCTGAAATTGTATTATTATTATTTTTTTTTTTTTACAATAGTAATGTTGACAATTCAGAGCTCAATCAACTCTGGACTTCACATAAATATTTTTCAATATTATGGATTTAAAATTCTTGAATCAAAACTACGATCTTTAAAATTGGAAGATCTACATTTATAAAAGTGATGATACATATGAAAATATGCACTTTTTGTCATAGCCAATCAGTCTGCAGTAAGGGAGTTATTTCTTCGGATTTTTAATAATATTATTCATAATTCTGATAACAAATCCTTTATGTTTTGTTTATTACCAGCTTGATAAAAAGTCTGCAAAAAACCACTACGTGACCATCGTAATGACACTCCTAATTATTTTCGATAAAAGTCGTTCCATAGCATACAACCAGTGAACCTGTTTCTAAATAGTTTGTCTATATAGGGTGCGTTCGTTTAGCTTCCCTGGGTCGACCCCGGTGTGTGGCGGTTTTTTTTCCCAGGACGAACGTGGGTAACTATCTGCACACGTTCGTCCTGGATAAAGAAAACGCCACACATCGGGGTCGACCCGGGGAAGCTAATCAAACGCACCCATAGAAAAAGAAGAGAAAAAACTGTTTGACGCCCTCACTATTAATAACCCCAAAATATCAACAGAGGGCGGACAATATGCCGTCAGCTAGATGGCGATGTCGAGAAGCTCAGTGGTGGCGCTATGCAATAATCATAGCTGCTGAGAAAGCTAGATGTTATTATTATTTTTCACAGGTTATGTCTCAAGATTTCTTTCTGCCGCTATTTCTCTCCACTAATCTAATCTTTCACAGTGTCTGAAAAGGACGTCGGTTTACCTGGGGTGGATTTCACAAAGAGTTAAGTCTGTGTCTTATCTCGAGTACGAGGTTACTGATCGTCCTAGCTATGGACTAGCCTTAAGTTTTTTATTTACTCCTAAAAATTAAAAATGTCCTACAGCACTGGTCCTAATATACTGATAATCTCTAAAGGAGGGGATAATGCGTAGCCCTACCATCAGTTGAAATATTCGTTAACAGTGTAACAACAGTCACACTTTCATTACGAAATAAGACTACCAATGAGGACTATGGCATTCTGTTTCAGATATAAAAATGATCCATCTAACCACAGTCCGCCCTTTTGATTTAAACCGGCTATCATGTATAATGCATAGAATTGGTAAACGAGAAAAAAATGGGCAGTGAACTGCCTAGCCTTACGCTTACGGTTTGAATCTCATTTCCAATGGTTCATTCTGTGACTACACAGGGCGAGACAAAGATGACACAAAACTCTAACTTTGACGACTCGTTTGAATAGAGGTATCTTTCAAGCTTGACTGACGCCTGTGGGCTTAAATCATAACAAAACGTTTGAGTTTTGGGTCAGTGGTGTTGGTGTTTAGACAAATATACATGGCTAAACTAGCAATCAATCGGCAGAGTTGATGCTGTTTTATAATGTTTATGTAGCAGCCTGTTTGTGAAAAAATACATATGCTTGAATGACATAAATGATCAACAATTAAAGGCAGTGGACACTATTGGTAATTGTCAAAGACTAGCCTTCACAGTCGGTGTATATCAACATATGCATAAAATAACAAACCTGTGAAAATTTGAGCTCAATCAGTCATCGAAGTTGCGAGATAATAATGAAAGAAAAAACACCCTTGTCACAGGAAGTTGTGTGAGTTTAGATGGTTGATTTCGAGACCTCAAGTTCTAAATCTGAGGTCTCGAAATCAAATTCGTGGAAAATTACTTCTTTCTCGATAACTACGTCACTTCAGAGGGAGCGGTTTCTCACAATGTTTTATACCATCAACCTCTCCCCATTTCTCGTCACCAAGCAAGGTTCCATGCTAATAATTACTTTGAGTAATTATCATTAGTGTCCACTGCCTTTAAGTACAATTGAATGTTAATAAAACACCAAACTTTTACTTTATAGAAAATAATTAACTTACTCGGAATGGAAACTCTACTTACCATAACTATGGACACCAAGAGTTTCCGCCAAAAGTTAGGTGACGATATATAGCCATTTCATAAATAATGAACAAATGCACAACAACTCTTGTGAAAAGATAAATGTTTTCTCGCCTTCAAATAATGCTGTTAAAGGTTTTCGATTTTTTTATTTTCGCCCAAAACCTCACTTGGCTGAAACACGTAAACAAACAAACAAAAATACTTTGTTCTGTTCCTTTCTCCGTGAAAGGGAAACACCTAAAACACCAATGCCATGAAACGAACCTTGTTTGGAAGCTAACTGTCGTTTTTACAAATAACTTTGCTTAGTATACAACATCTGTGGCAAAAGCATGCTTTTAGTTGTTGGTATGAATTTATGTTGTAACAAAACACCCGACCTCTGATTGTTAAAGGGTTATGTCAACTTTCAGAGTTGCAAACAAAAATGGCTGAATACGTTTCCAGTGAACACGATTTCTAGTTGAAAGCTCACCATTGTGTGTCAAGCATAACTCCCATATACAACGGGGTTCCCATAATAGCAGTCATTAAATAGTTTTATTCATAAAGCAAGACAGATTTCTGAAGAACGGGCTTTCAGTTTATGCTTGACCGCTCAGGGTCTTTATTCACTATAGACTGAGACTATTTTTGCAAGGTCAAAGAAGTATTAGAGAGAGAGAGGCAGGGGAAAATTACGAATAAGATGTTCAGCATAGCAGGTGTACACGTGAATAAAGATTTCGTTCAATCAGAATTTCCTTTCTGAGTGTATTGGCTTCGTGTTCTTCACACTTTATGCGATTTGGTGAAGAGAGAGACACACTACCATTTGGCTGGGAACAGTCCCAAAAATAACTTCAGAAAAAGCTCTTTGTCAACACCAACAAAGGCGTGCACCGGTACACAACACTGTCTGGGCGAACAGTGACACGTTATTTGGTATCCAAGTTCACACTAAAACTCCAGGGAAATAATCAACCCATGGTCTAGCTACCACAGAGCCAGACGCACCGGAGCACCGGGGATGGAGAACCCGCTTCAGGAACGGTACCCTGATGAGGGGGAAGCTGGTACGGATCATGGAAGTCGAGTGGAGGAAATCTTGTGTGAGATCGATGAAGGGGATGGGTTTCGATTACAGGAAGTTTTGAACCGATGGAAAGACGAGGGTTTAGAGGTAACGAGTTGCCGTGACAGGAGAGGGTTGTCGCTTTATACGACAGCCATCGAAAATGGTTTTCTAGGTAAGGATTTAGTGACGACTCTCGAATCTTATCTGCAGGCCCTAGTTTGTGAATTTGTCCTTAAAGATTAAAAATTATATACTATGCTTTAGAAACATTGTGTGTTGTGTGACTAAAATTATATTAAAAATACATCTTGTTATTTCATTACAGATGTCATCAATGCTCTTTTGAAGCACGATGTTTATTTGGGAGACGCCCTCATCCGTTGTGTTGAAGAAAACTTCAACGATGCGTCTTTGGTGATAAGCCGCTATCTCTCAACTCGTCCGGTAAGAATATATATTATATCAATATGTTCTTGCACAAATGTCGTCGCCTAGCGGTTAAGAGCACGAGACTTAAGCTCTGGTGTGTCTGATCAGCAGAGTGTGAGTTCGAATCCAGTCGTGACACACGTGTCCTTAAGCAAGACACTTTGATGCGTCGGCCTTCGGATGGGACGTTAAGCCGTTGGTCCCGTGTCATGTGTACGCACGAATAGATCGCAGTGCACTTATCAAACATATATACGGGGTTTGCCACTGTGTTTCTGCAGCCGATTTCACGAAACGCTAGGATTAATCCTAACTCGAGTTCTGATGAGTAACTTCAGGATGGGTTCAATGCGTGCTACGTATTTTGATACGGAACTAAACCTGTCACTGATTACTTAGATTAATCCTAAGTTAGGAAGAGTTTGGTGAAATCGACGGTTGGTTTGATATGGCTGCATATACAGACTAAATGAGTAATTAAGGATAAGTGCGGACCTCAGTGCAGCGAACAATAGCATTATTTTCTCATTCTAGTGCGCTATACTATTATTGTGAGGATTTGTGTTCAGCAGACGCATAACTTTTGCCTTTTAACATAAGTTGTGTTTGATTCTATTTCAATGGTCTATACGTGGCACAAGTTGAATGGAATACCCTATCAATTCAGTGGCGTGTTCAGGGACTCGGAGTCTTGCATGGGTGAAGAAAACAAAGGAATGGCAATGACAACCTTATTTGGTAAAGAGCTTTTAGAGAACTGTTGATAATATAAAACATTTCAATACAAAATTCAGTTTATGAGAAATAGGTAACTTTCATCAATAATTGTGAATCTGAGAAGGCTTTTGGTAACCTATGAAGTTGTAAGTTTTTTACAGTGGTGTGATTTGGGATGCACAAAGTGAGGACACTGGTCTTTGACAATAACGAAAAGTAGTACACCCTGCCTTGGAACTATTCATAAACTCGCTCTACTGAAGACATTGTATATGGTTTACATACAGCAGTATATGCGTAACAAAGCTAACCAAAAACCCTCTGCTGAATTTGAAAGGACCTTTGTGAACTCCAAAAATTTGGTTGTAACTGTAGCCTATAGGTTGTTTTTTCGCATGATATATTTAAAACTCGTCGTAATTTGAACGCAATTCAACCTTTGGCTGCATATGACGTTTTAGTGCACTCAATAAACCAAATCAAAATTTTAAAAAGAAAACAAGGGAAACTGACTGTTGGGTAATCTTTTAAAATGATTTGGTGTTGGAAGACTAGATGCAATCGGGCTTGAAAGTATTGGAAGACTAGATGCAATCGGGCTTGAAAGTATTGGAAGACTAGATGCAATCGGGCTTGAAAGTATATAAATAAGTATATAACCGGAGATTCTGAGTCCATGAGTCATGCAACATGTTTCTGCTTTTGACAGGAGAAAAAATGACACACAATCCTACACAATGCTGTATTATACTATCAATAGCTCTTCATTGCTCATTCAAGTGAGCTTTTATGCTAACGAAACTTTTCAGTAATTGCAAAAAGTGTTTAGTGCCTTCAAAAGCAGATTTGTGTAAAGAATGTAGCCGCCCTCGGCTCTTCCATACAAATATTTCCCTTCTCATCCATATTCCTGAGTCTAAAAATGAAAAAGTCCAACCAATATTATTCTCTCTTTACCTTATCGTGGTATGCAGCTATTCCAGCTTCACAAATACATTAACGGTATAACATGTAACTGTTTATTAATAACAGGAACTTTGCGAGGTGGTCATCAATGCAACTTCAGACAATGGTGACTTCCATCCCGCCATTACACCCATCATCCTTGCCGCACAGAAAAATAACTACGAGGTCGTTAAAGTGAGTTCACAGTAGATTTTAAAGATGATTCTTGGCTTGAATTTTACACTGGAGCGTAGGACCGTGGCCAGTGATTTTATATCCTGAGGCCAGTAAACTCCTGACCAGGCGCGTCTGGTGGCCTTGGGTTTGTCGATTAAATATCTATACCTAATTTATTGTGTATCATTTCATTTCAATTGTTAACTTTGAATCTGAATTAATTACTTTTTCCAACCCGCCCAATGCGAACGTCTAGCTTGCTTTTGGTTGTTTTTGAAATCCGAGAGAAGTCAGAGGCGGATCCAGGATTTCCCAAATGGATGGCGTGATTTATATGTGGCGAATCTGTAAGGGGTGACTTTGTAAGGTAGTGACTTTGTAACGGGTGACTTCATACGTGGCGACTGTTCATTCAGTTTAGAGGGTATCTGCAAATGTCTACTTAGAAGAAAACAATTGTGTGCTTTGGTGTTTTGTTTTCGAATCATCGAATTTAATGCAGAGTGTTTCATATATTAGGTGTTGGTGGGTTTGGGAGCGACTATTACCGAACCTAAGATGTCCACCGGGGCTGAGGTAACCCTGACCCAGGCCCTCTCGACCATCCATATCTATCGTGCTCTCTCCCAGCCCGCATACATGATGAGCAGCACCGAGCTTGATATTTTTGGATACGCATTCAGAGTAAGTTGTAGTGGATGGCCAATACATCTTTAAAGGCACTGGACATGTTGGAAACATATTGTCAAAGACCAGTGTTTTCACTTGGTGTATCCCAACATATGCATAAAATAACAAATCTGTGAAAATTTGGACTCAATTGGTCGTCGAAGTTACTAGAGAATAATGAATAAAAAAAAGACACCATTTGTTGCACAATGTGTGTTTTCAGATGCCCAAAAAGGGCTTCAGTGCTGATATGAAGTAATCTAATACTTCACTGAGAAATTACATCTCTTTCCCAAAAACTACGCTACTTCAGGGAGAGCAGTTTCTCACAATGTTTTATACTATTAACAGCTCTTAATTGATTGTTAATAAGTTAAGTTTTATGCTAACAATTATTTTGAGTGATTACCAATAGTGTCCAACAGTAGGCCTACAGTTCCTTGTTTTGTTGTTGTTTAGATGAGTAAGAAGCTGCGGGACCTGGGGGCCGCATGGGAGGATTTTGGGGCCGAATTCCATTCCATGGCAGACAAAGTGGACCAATTCGTAGCCGACCTTTTTGGACAGTCGGCATCCACGGATGAGGTAAAAGTTTTGAAGGTGTTTTTTAAGGTGGGAACTGTAAATAACTTGTTTATAAGAGAGCAGGTATTTTTCTTAATTTCTTTTTGTTAAATGATTCATTGTTTTAACAATTCACAGTCTCGCGTCTGTCATGTTCTTCGCACAGTTAGTATACACAGTAGAAACTCACAGGTGAAAAACGTCGTACACACACTCTATTAGTATTAACTGTGCTCAACGTTATTAGCTCTGTCATTTTGGCCTACTGATTTTGGTTTGGTTATGTTATCGTTGACGCCAATCTACAGTGTCAAGCTTTCTTCATATGGAATGTTCTTTGAAAAGTAAACAATGAAAGTTGTCCAGTTTTGTACACTTTTCTTCTCTGTCTCTGACTTATAACAGGTCTTTTATGACCATTTAAGTCTCAGTATTTTGTGGGTTGGTGGCATACAAACAACTGTGTGGGTTTCTATACAGTGGAACAAAGGTCCCTACCGGGAATTCATCAGAATAGACCCGAGAAAAGCCTCGCGACGATAAGGTCACAATTTAGCTTCCGGGCAACTCTGAACCGTCAGCTGTGGGAGTCTAAAGTGTGTGTAGTTTGTTGTTTGGTTTTGGGGGTGTTTTTTTTTTTCACGTTACCTTTTTTTTCAATTAAAGAGTTGGTGCAACGGTTTCAAGTAAAACGAACAGTGAGTGCAATAAATAAGGTTAAAATTAAATCTGGAAACTTATGAGAAAATAAAGACAATAACTCGACCTCAACTCAATCATCCAGCTTCTCGTTTTTTTGTTCTCTCTTTTTACCGAAATCCCAGTTTGTGTTATTGTACCATTTACTCCTTATAAACCAGAACTATTATTTAGATTTTTTTCATAAAAATGAGAATAGCAAGATAGATTACAAATCATTGTGTGTTTTTTCGTGGCAGGTTTTGGCACTGTTTTGCTATCATAAAGATGACACATACAGGACTGAAGGAAAACAATACCCTCTTGCTAAGGTGTCTGAGGCAATTAAGTATCATCAGAAGGATGTGAGTGTGCTCTCTCATTGTGTTTGTTTTTGCCATGTTGAAGTCTATTCGTATATCCACACACCATCAAAGTTTAACTATAAGGGTTCTATTTATTTGAGACACACACGGTGGTTCAAAACATAGTTTGGTACATGTTTTATTGTTCGATAGCTTTCAATGTTGCAGCTGTTCTTGTATGTTTGTTTTAAATTTTTGCAAAATGTCCCCGGGCCTCTACACAATACCTATAACAAACGGGAATTGATGATGTGACTTTTTGTACAATAAGAATCATTTCACCAAACATAACCCCGATCGCGACTAGAGTTTTCAAATTCTTTTTATTTTTCATTCTGCCTGTTCTTTTCCATTCCCGGTCTGATTAGTTTATAGCGCATCCGCACACGCAGAAGGTTTTAATCTGCCACTTCTACCGGAATCTACTGTCATGGAATAACAAGGGCGCCCTCAATAGTTTCCTCACTGCTTTTCTAGTGATAGCATGTTCCCCGTTGATTTGTTTGGCGTATATCCTACTTCCAGTGAAGCAGGTCATTCAATTCGTTCGCATTCCGTGAGTATTCAATCAAATTATGAAAGACAGAGCCAATAAAACATTTCATTTTATTTTTTTAAATCTTAGGTAAAACAATTAATTTCTTATGTGGCTTACAGGTGTCATTATCTTCGTTTCGGTTCTCGTTTAAATTCCTAAAAGTAGTTGCTCCCCCAGCAGTTGCTTCCAATTTATTTTATTTGAAATCTCTGTAAAAAGGAAATATTCTGTCGGTGAAAATAATAATATCTAAATAAGCCGAGTAAAAGATGGTCTTTTCCCCCGAATGTCCCTGGCAATTAACTGCTGATCAGGGTGAAGAGCTACAATCAAAAGAGACCGTTCACCACTCACTTTGCAGTTCTTACATCTATCAAATTCTAAATGCTACGTCATGTTGATGTTTTTAACACCCACAGGTACGTAATGATGCTCTTAAATTTCGCCTCATTGTTGGCTTTCATCGGGCTGATTGTTGCACTTGGAGTTACAGCGCGAGCATCAGATCCCAAATTCAGTGAGACACTGCGGCTTACCATATTCATTTGGAACATCGGTTAGTGGTTGCCCCTTCCATGAGAGATAACACGGGTGCCATTGGAGTTTCTGCATCGTGCGGAACATTGTGCAACGTGTATACATCAACTATGTTATTGTTGATTATACTTTTTTTCAAAGCTAATAACCATTCCAGAGGCTGTAGTGAAAGTTTGGTTAAAAAAAACTAGCATTTAGAAAGATTTTATTTTTTATGTTTTGTTTGATTATTATTTTGTACCGTGAAAATGCAGTATTTTGTGTACACAAGCATAAGTTTATGTTGAAAGTGTTGAGTCATACTGCCTAAATGGTCATACGCCATTTCAATCAGGTCTATCCGAAGATAACACCTAAAGGCTTCACATGTTTTTGTTAAAGTAGTTGGAATTAGAAAGTAAAAGATGGATAATGACCTTTCTCGACATGCAGGTACCTTTTGGCTCCACATTCAGTTTATATGGAAACGAGGAGGGAACCGATTCATTGAGGGCTCAACTAAGATTCAGGATGCCATTGTTGTGAGCCTTTACCTCACCATATTCTGCCTACAGTGGGATTGGAACGTACAGGTAGGTAAAATAAATGGGCAATGTGGGTTCGAATCCCCAATGACCTATTCTAATTATGGCCGTATAATTACCAATCAAACTGCAGATTTGGAAAGCCTACGTCACTGCTCGTTATTATCCAATGAAATCATTGTATCAAATGAAATCACTGGTTCTAAAAAGCAAGTACCTGTCTTTATCCTTGCGGATAAAGTGACAATGGACCATTCTTTTACACTAGCCTGGATGGCCTACTATGACGCGGTATATTGGTTACTGGTGTTTTACTCTGAGTTTTTTCTCGAAAACAGATTAATCCAAACGTGGTTGTTGACCAGGCGCGCAGTCGCCGTGCAGCAGCAGCAGCGAACTCTACCTACTTCACGCTAAAAGAAACTATCGAGCTTCAACACCATGTGTCGTCGTCGCTAGACTCCATGGGGCAAAGGTTGACGACGTCACTCCGAGGGGAAATAGACTCCACCATCATGCAGACGTTGTTGGGCTTGTCTTGCACGTACGAACTACCAGTGACTACTCCTCGATCGCTTATGGACGTTGTACCTAAGCATTACCAGGAGCATGTTACCAGGGTTGCTTACGATCCCGTTCTGGTATCCGAGGCTCTGTATGGCGTCGCTATGGTGGTGTCCGTACTAAGGCTGACCAACCTCTTCATGGTCAGTGAGACGCTCGGGCCACTGCGGATATCCCTGGGGGGCATGGGAGGCGATTTCATGAAATTCCTGACCGTATTTTCTATCGTGTGGGTGGCTTTTTCTCTTGGGATGACGCATGTTTACGTATCAGTGGGACACACGGAGAAATTAATCTGCATCAGTAATGGTGGAAGTGAGGACAGTTGCAGCAATAAAGTCGTCTATGAAACGTAAGTTTTAACTTCCTTTCTTGTAAATTATGTTATAAAATTTACCAATCGGCGAGGCCGAATGGGCATTCGGTGTTTAATTAACGGGGTACACTTAAAGGCAGTGGACACTATTGGTAATTACTCAAAATAATTATTAGCATAAAACCTTTCTTAGTGATGAGTAATGGAGAGAGGTTGATGGTATGAAACACTGTGAGAAACGGCTCCCTCTGAAGTGCCATAGCTTTCGAGAAACAAGTAATTTTCCACGAATTTGGTTTACAAGACCTCAGATTTAGAACTTGAGGTCTCGAAATCAACCATCTAAACGCACACAACTTCGTGTGACATGGGTATTTTTCTCTTTCATTATTATCTCGCAAGTTCGATGACCAATTGAGCTCAAATTTTCACAGGTTTGTTATTTTATGCATACGCTGAGATACGCCAACTGTGAAGGCTAGTCTTTGACAATATTACCAATAGTGTTCACTGCCTTTAACACTGGTAATCCTATGCTGAAGGCTTTCCTTACTCTAGTATTTGTGGCGTATAGCAATCACAACAACAACACCAACATAAACAATGCACAACAAATATTAATTATTTCGAAGCCGCTTGTGGAACGTCACTGTCGTCTACCTGTCCATTATGTAATTTAATTCACCAAGTCTAGCTCAGTTTTGCAAATTAAACAAACGTCTTTACCGAGAACTTCGTATACCAATACAAACAAAAGGTAGAATATAAGATTCTTTGAATCAATCGCTTGGTGGCGCGCTATATTAATTTGTTCAATCAACCGAATACATTTGAAATGTTAATTTCACATCACGCGTGCGCACATTGCAACTAGTTTGCAAAACTGAGGGAACTATGCACCTTTTTCGTACTGCGACTAATGATGGCATGACGCATACCAGTTTGTGATTCTATATAGTGCACAACCCATTATGTATACGCATGCTTGAATGTAATTAACATATTTATTAGAAAGGGGAAGAGCTAAATGTTTTGCAGTGTATTATTGACTATGTGATCTTCTTCCAATCTTCGTTCGATTGTTACACAGTTTCGTCGGGACACTTCAGGCGCTTTACTGGACGTTGTTTGGCTACACCTCCCCACGAACTCTGGAACTGTCAAACAGAAACTACGTGGCAGAAGGCGTGGGAACTTTTCTCTTCGCCAGTTTTATTGTAGTTGCGGTTATTATTTTGCTAAACGCCCTCATCGGTATGTTATCCAACAGCTACAACAGTGTAGAGGTACGTGTAGTCGAGATTAGAACCCCTTGAATGACCTCATGAGCACAAAAATAGCGCCCCAATCTGGGGAAGACATGTTGGCTTAAAATATGCTGCATAAACAATGCTGCATAAACAGAAGAATTGAATTGAAGTGAAATTGAATTAATTGAATTGAAGAACACGTGCAGCCGAAAAAAAATACTTTGGCGGAATGACTGAAGTCAATTTGATATTGGATATCGGTTTGTACGGAGAATAGCAATGTTGTTTTTTCGATATTGGATGTTGGAAATTGGACATTCACGTAGGTTTGTGCAGTGATTGTCTGTCTAATACATCTAGGATATTGGATATTGGTCATTCACGTTGGTTTGTGCAGTGAATGTCTATCTCATACATCTAGGATATTGGATATTTGGACATTCACGTAGGTTTGTACAGTGAATGTCTACCTTGTAAATCGATATTATGTTTTGTCCAATATTCAAAATCAGACTAACTTCACTGTCATCTTTGTGGAATTCGCCTTTGGTATCTTTAAATAAGATGAGAAAATAGAATCAGCTGTTGCAAACTGCTAACCAAACAAAAAGATCTATTGTAAAAATAATTTTAAAAAGTTAATGGTCTGACCATGGAGGTAGCGTTTCAACCCTAGCAGAGTCTTTTCGACCAAAGAGAATGACAAAGATTGAAGGGTAGAATTCTTTCTTGTTGCAGGAACACGCAGACACAGAATGGAAGTTCCACAGGGCGGTTGTTTGGGACGCGTACCTCCATCCCGTCGTTACTCTACCTCCGCCTTTCAACCTCGTACCCACGGTGAAGTGCCTATCTCGCCTTCTTCGATATATTGTCGGCATATGGGTCAAATCGGCAAGAAGAGTACCGAGGAGTTTTGTAAGTTTTGTGTGAAAATATTTTCTCAAATTTGTAAACCGAGAGATTTTTATTATTCGTTGATCCTAGATCCAATTTTCTGATTTTCAACTTTATATATTAATTATTTTATTCCAGAAATGTTCACAAGCTAAAGACGAGCTTGCTGACTACACGGTAAGTTTTGAACCATTACGCTTACCACCAGGGCCCATTTCCATAAAGCTGTTAAGCATAAAATACTACTTTGCTGAGTTGTGGGGCACCAGTAACAGTAATGTAATTTTAATGCAATTTTGGCGGAAAACATGTTTCTGTCAAGCAATTCTTTTCTGTGCCTAAAGCGTTTTTGTGCTTGCAGGCTTTATGAAATTGGGCCCATGCAATTTGGAAATACATCAGAGAGCAGAATGGTATTCCTCTTATTACCAACTGTTCCCTTCTTATGAAAGCAACTAGTTTGAATTACATACTAACCGTGAAAACCATTGCAAGTTTAATGTAATCTGTGGACATTGTGTTATGTGTCCTACAAAACGTACCCAGTTAAATAGGAAAAATGTTTGTTTTCTCGCACAGAGAGTAATAAAACTCATCGGCAGTCGCTACATCCAACAAAAGCTATCATCGGAAACCGATGCAGTCAGTCCAAAGGATCTAACTCTATTGAAGAATGACATCTTGTCTGTCAGGTATGCCACCATTTTAAATTATGCTTTGCCTCAGCTGCACCCACATCACCTCTGACCAATCAAAACACAGATATGTAAAGCTTACGTCACTGCATATTTATATTGTTGTTTCCAATGAAATCACTGTTCTGAAAAGCAAGTACCCGTCCCAAAACGGCGTGCAAATTAGGTTGTTTGTGATTCATGGACATAAGATGATTTGCATTTGTGCGCTTCCTGTTTTCAATCTCATTCTGTTTCAAATTTGCAGATATTTCATCAGAAACCGCATAAAAAATTACAATTCGTCGCTACACCGTACCCAAGACTCGTGTACCGGGGTCGGGGAGAAACTGGAGGACCTTGTCCCTGTAGACAACAGAGTAGACGGCCTAAACTCGGACTCGACGGAGCTCAAGGACCGGAGCGAGGAGCTCAGAGAAGTCATCGAAGCTCTTAAGATTGGGATTGAACATTTGGCAAGACTCCAAGACCAGCCCCAGAGAAGACCACCACCGGCAGCGCGCCCTCCAGCGGCAGCGCGCCCTCAAGCGGCAGCAGCGGAGGCCGAGCCGTTCGAAGAGACGGATGTAGTTCGTCGTATAACTTCGATGATGGAGAGTGGCAATGCATTGGGGCAGAACCCTGGCTTATGGTCAGAGTTGTCTGCAGCGGTTAGTCGAGCTGATAGTCGAGTAGGGCTTAGTCAACCTAGTGAATGAAAATAACATACACTGGTGGAACAATAACTCCTTTAAATTATTCCCTATTATTATAAGCAATATGAGTGAACAATTAGTTGACTTTTTAAAAAGGTCAAGAAAAAACAGTAGTAAGTTATATGGATGCGCTCAGATAGTCAACCTAGTAAATAGAAATAGAACACTGGTGGAACAGTAACTTACATATTCCTTATTATTATTAGCAATTGGTGAACTGTTATAGCTGGTTTGATAAACAGTCTAGAAACAACCCAGTAACAAATCAAATTGTGGATGCGCTCACTGGGGCCTCATCAACACAAATGAAAACAGAACACTCGGGGAACAATGTATTGAGTCCTCATTATTCACCCTTAGAATGTTATGCACAATGTTGATGTGTTATACTTTTATTTGTGGGTATATTTTATCTTTAACAATATTATTATTAGGGCCTACTGCTTTATTTGTTTCTGTAGCCACTACATAATGAAACTACAGAATTGTGTCAAAGGTCAATGTAGACCAAATGTACTGGCATTTTTTTATTACGATATTTGTATACAATCAGACGCCAACTCTTTTGAATGATGGGTAGTTGTAGTCCATACATTTCTAATGTAATCCTATTATCCTTATTATGAGGACCTATTTAATGAATATTAATGTATGTATACAGCAGGCATAGGTATTTTGACAACACAGTATTATTTGGAAATGGAATTAAAAAGATAATGAGATCAGGGACAATAAGTTGTAACGCTGTCTTCAAGAAGTGTATCAGCAATTTTGTTATACCAAATCAAAGTGCATTGCGCTTGTGATGTATGGTTGCGCTTTATAACTGGCCTAATGTGTTAAGAAGTATGGTTCTATCATCCATGTGTACAAATTGAGTCTCAACGTTTGCGGAAGCTTGAAGCATGGCATTTTACTTTTAATATGAATTCAAACAACATCAACAACACGGCAACAACAGCAACAGCAGTAGCAATAACTAAACAGAAACAACAACAACAACAACAACAACAGCTCAGCAACACAAAAACAACACAACAACATTAACAGACAAGAACAACAAAATCAGCATCTTGCAACAGAACGTTTAAAGGCAGTGAACACTTTGGGTAATAACTAGGAGAAGTTTCCGAATGGCGCCACCACTTTTTCATTCGATATGAAATAATATAGTATCTAATTTACCTCAATGAGATATCCCTTTTTGTAAAAATGAGTGAAAAAGTGGTGGCGCCATACGGAAAGTTATCCATTTGGGCTCAATCGGTTATCGACGTTGCGAGATAAAAATGAAAGAAAAAAACACTCTTGTCACACGGAGTAACCTCTCCCCATTACTCGTCACCAAGTAAGGTTTTATGATTATTTTGAGTAATTACCAATAGTGTCCACTGCCTTTAAGTTAAAGCATGTATGATGGGTAGGGCATAATTCTACACAAGAACATGCTACGCAGAAGAAGACAGTGGTTTTGGTTTAGACGTTGTACATAACAAAACACAAAATCCAATTGCAGGTTGAGTGACTCCATTTAAAAGACTGCCAGATTAGTAATCCTCGAACAACAGTTAAAAGGTGGATGGCCCTACACAAATCATTCTCAGAATCACAAAGCTGCGTTGATTGCAACCCATTGCTTTCTTCATTTTGGAAGGACTGTATAGTTTTGGATGGGGTTTTACGTGTGGGTTTTTTTTTCTTGAAGGAGAGTTTTTCAATAGACTACTATATGGCGTTTTTGTCAGTCTTTGAAACCACAAGAGTCACATGACAGGGCGTTTACAAGAGAGTGGCATTGGCACAGTAGGTTTTTGGTGTTGGTTTTAGCGTAGAGCAACGACAAGACTTGCTCAAGGTTTTAGGATACCAACAAATTATCGTGTTCTTATGTAAAGGCAAACTCGTCTGCTTTGGGAATTATCGCTACACGGCAATTTATACGGCGCCTTTGGATTGGATATTATTATGGAATAAGTTGCATTATCAAGGCATATGCAAGGACCACCAGTTTTATGCGTTGGGAATTTACTTCATTGAAATTATCAGAGGATTAACTAACAACAAAATGGAGAACGAAGCATATGAGATGGACGGGTTTGAAAATGGACATCGAACAAACGGAAATCTCGCCCACGACGAAGCAAATCAAAATGGCTTTCATCTAAATGGGAAGTCTAGGGACTACGATGGGGAAGGTGGTGCTCTGGTGTCGAATGGGAAACCCTTGCCGCATGCTGAGGAGAGTAGACGGTATGATGTGGTGAAGGATTTGGCCCAGACCGGGAACGGACCGAAACTTGACGCACTATTGGCGGAGTGGGAAGACCTCGGATGGTTACGGGATTGGAGAAACGAAGATGGACTGACGCTATACGCAGATGCTATCACAGATGGATACATAGGTAGAGTATGCTCATTGTTCGTCTTGGTACTTGTTAGTTTTCCTCCTGAAACTTCCGCTGGGTAACTTAACAAGGAGGTCAGGAGAGCGTCGTCTTATTCGGTTTTTGTTGTTGTTGTTTAGGTCTAGATTGTGAACGTAATTACTTTTGAAGATTTGGTGGGATTTGGAATCTATGAGGGATTGTTGCAGGTCATTTCATAACTTCAGTGTTTTGGGAAAAAAAAGGATTGTTTGGAGAGGGTAGAGGAGATGCTGGGTATTGAACTGATTTTCGTTGCCCTTTCTTGGCCACTGCGGTTTTGATTACACCATTGATCGTCTTATAAAGTGTTGTTGGGTCCTACTACTTACCGTCAACTCGCCGTCAACTTACTTGTGCCTTCAACTCGCCGTCAACTCCTCCAATATACATTTAAAATCCATAGAACGGCGACGTATCAGCTAAAAGAGAATTTGCGTAAGTTTTAGGTCATATTTCGGAATAAAAATTGAGGTTTTTTTTTTGTGAAAAAATTATCTCGAAGCAGCAAAACCGTCGGCCGCCATCTTGCTTTTTCATATGGATTAATCTTGGCCCAAGATGTCAATGATTGGTACTTTTTTTATCAACACAAAGTCGTTTTTGTGAATGAATTTGTACCGAAAACCATGAGAAATATGTAGTTTAGCCCAGACTTAACACTTCCGTGCCCCATTTATAAATTTTTCAAGTAAATTTAATGAGTTGACGGCACGAAAATGATTTGACGGCGAGTTGACGGCAAGTAGTAGGACCGGTGTTGTTAGCTGGTGAATTTGTCGTTGACTCTGAAGTGTGTCCCAACCCAAGGATACGAGCATGGTGGAAACACTAGATCAATCTATTAAATCTATGTCAATCAAAATAAATTATACCAATTAAAAAGGTTGAGCAAATTTAGTGATATGCGAATACAAAGCCTGCAATCATAATGTTGTGCTTTAAAAAAAAACACAGTGTGGTTTCATAGCAGAGTCTTGGAGAAAGATTCTGCAAGGGTCGAAGCGTTGAGCCATTAACTATTAACCAGAGGTCATTTTTGTTGGTAATCAATTTTGGCCTCAATTTGCATAAGCTAAGTATGTTTATTCATATATTTATTTTGTAGATGTGATCAACACGCTAATTAGTTATGACCTACCGATGGGTGATGCCCTCATACGGGCAATCGAAGCTGACTTCGGGGATGCTGTGGTGGCGATGTGTCGCTGTCTACGAAGGAGGAAGGTAAGACGCCACACCCCTAAACGTACCTCAATCTTAACCTGAATTCAGACATAATACGTCAAGGAGGCAACGAAGGCGATTTTGCGGATAACTTTCCGTATGGCGCCCACTTTTTTTTTTTTTTTTTTTTTTACAAAAAGGGATACCTCATTGAGGTGTTAGATACTATAATATTTCATATCGTTTAATCATTTTTTTTTTGCAGCTTCCAACCAAGAGTTGCTTTAAACATTGTTTAGGGCGAACTGGCAAACAAAAAATTGACAAAAGCAGCTCTATATGAAGTTGTACCAAAGATACTTCAAGGAGGTAACGAAGGCGATTGCCTCCATGCACCCTGGTCATTGCCTTGGTGTCATTTGAAATGCTCCAGTAGAAATATATACAATTTTCCCTTTACCAAGGAGAACAAGTCTCGGCGCCCTTGACCTTTAAAAAACGAACAAATCGGACCAGGTTATGTGTGAATACTTTGTGATGAAGAATACAAATTAATATTAGTCATTTTATCCAACAGGATCTTCGCAAGTCGATACTCAACGGTAAATGCGATAATGATGATTTTCATCCAGCTATAACACCTCTCCTTCTCGCTGCTCAACGTAACAACTTCGACGCAGTGCAGGTACAAAACAGTTGCATTAAAGACACTGGACATGTTTAGTAATTGTCAAAGACCAGTAATCTCACTTGGTGTATCCCATCATAATATGCATAACATAACAAATCTGTGAACATTTTGACCCAATTGTTCATCAAAGTTGCAAGATAATAATGACAGAAAAAAAACATTTACAAGTTTTTGTGCTAAATTTTGTTTTGAGTATTTACCAAATAGTGTCCAATGCCTTTAATTCAAGTCAACCCTGTTAACATTTTGTGAATATTTTGATATCCACACATAAATCCACAGTTTCTAAAAAAGGAGTCAAAGAAGGCTGCAATCCCTAACTATTAACAATGACAGATCTGATACTTCACGGAGGCAACGAAGGCGATTGCCTCAATGTCCTCTGGTCATTGCTCCGGTGCCCTTGAAATGCTCCAGTAAACATTTATAATTTCCCTTATAGAGTGCCCTTCACCAAGGAGAATATGCCTTGGTGCCCTTGCCCTTCCAAAAACGAAGCATACATACCTGGATAGGCAGAGCATCAACACTCAGAAATTGACCAATACTAGTGCCGGATTACTTTTTAGCTGTTTTGGGGCTCGTGTCTTTTTTTGACAAAGAGTTCCGAGCTTTCTTTGCGGACAATTCTTTAAAGATTAAGCCTGTCTTTTTTTGACGCAGTCTTCGACCTTGTGTTTATTTCCCAGTATAATGGTATCATTTTGGTGCTCAGTATGCGACATATTGTGTATTGAATCTCTGGAATTCTTTAGACTTTGAGGATCGGGGAAAGATGATTATAAACAAGATGGAAAGGGTGTGCTAAAGTTAAAGGGAAGACTAACATGGTAATGATGGGGCCCAAACAGGGTCGCGTGTGACTTCGCTACCGTGAATTTCTAAGCACGTCAGATTGTGCACGTTACTTGATATTTGTTGAGTTTGTCTAAAGTTTGTTAGATGACGCAAACGTGCTCGAAACACCTGTCTAAGAGCAACTGAAGTTACTCAGTTAAAAATCAACACATAAAGTCTTTGTCATTGTCAAACAAACTTGCTCTAATTAAGCGATGCTAAAACTAAAATCATCATTTAGAAAACAAAATGCCTCGTAAAATTTAACATTGGGCAATCCTGTATCCAAAACGGCCTGAAATTTGACATTCTGACTAACGAACAATTTTTCTCCTTGGTTCAGAAGGTAAAGATGCATTGGTTGTTGAAATCCAAATTCAAATTTTGCGTTAAACGATTCGGGTACTTTTTCAAAATGTCCACATATTTACATATTCAACTTACAGGGTTTGAAGATAGGTGGAAAGCTACCCTTCAAATATTACTAGTTTTTAAGAAATGAGTAAAACAAGTCACAAAATAATTTTCGTCTCAGGAAGACGAAAATTATTTTAGCATGTAAAATTTTACCAAACCATGGCATAACTGGTTAATCAGTTTTTACATGGTAAATCTGATGTCTTGAAATCAAATTCGTGCTCGAAAACTACGTCAGTTCAGAGGGAGCTGTTTCTCACAATGTTTAATATTATTAACCTCTCCCATTACCCGTTACCAAGAAAGGTTTTAATTATACTAATACTTATTATTTTGAGTAATTACCAATAGTGTCCACTGCCTTTAAGGCAATACAAACACTATTCACAATCTGAATTTATGTGTTCCTCTTTTTATTTGTACAACAGCTCCTCGTGGAGCTTGGTGCTACTATCATTGAACCAAGCTTGTGTCTGGGTGACGACGTAACCCTAACCCAAGCCACATCAGCCCTCCAAATCTACCGCGGTCTCTCCCGGCCCGCCTACATCTTGAACACCCAGACAGACGTCTTCGGCCACGCCTTCGAGATGAGTGCTAGGCTCCGAACCCTGAGCGTGATGTGGGAAGACTTCGGTGCCGAGTATGAGGAGATGGCCAAATCCGTTGACGTGTTTGCGGGAGAGATGCTCGGGCAATCTAGCTCGACTGAAGAGGTAGGTCGTAGTCTTGGTCCAAGACGTCACTTACTTATTCTCGTAACGTAACAAGGTGATAACTTGACAGAGGGAGCGCTTGTTACAGGTCTCCTAGAGTAGACGGAAGAGGTAGGTCGTAGTATTTGTCCAAAACGTCACTATCTTATACTCGAAACGTAACAAGGTGATAACTTGACAGAGGGCGCGCTTTGTTACAGGTCTCCTCTAGAGTACAGCTTGTGATTATTATTTTGATTTAATTTGCCTTTTACCTAACACGTATTAAATTGATTTATTCAATATTGAAGATTTTGGCGTTATTCCGCTACCACACCACCGACAAGTACCGAGACTCAAGAGGCGTGCAGCACCCACTATCCAAGATGTTCGAGGCGATCAAGTATCAACAGAAAGAGGTAAGATACCCCAATTTGTTTGTTCTGTCCTCTCGGGGAAAAAAAGTAGATATTGACAAATCACGTCAGTTCGGAGCAGACCAATCATAACGCAGATATAAAAAGCTTAAGTCACTGCACGTTTATCCAATGAAATGATTGGGTCTGTGAAACTAGTACCTATCTTGCGGATAAAGACAGGAGACCAGATTCAACAGAGTCCACAAAATGTTACCTAGTGACCCACCGTCGACCCCCTCTTGACAATACCTGCAGATTACCTCTCTTGTTTCGGTGCCAGTGCGGATTATATCCCCCGGTGAATCCGCCCTCACTTAAACATATTGTTTTAATTCAAAGACTGCCTGTTCTAATTTTGATTGGCTGTCCCCCATTTGGTTCTTCTCAGTTCATAGCTCATCCTCATTCCCAGAAGGCGATCATTGCGCAGTTCTACCAGAATCTTCTGAGCTGGAACGAGAAGGGTGTAATCCACCAGATCCTGCTCACACTTTTTGTCCTCCTGGGATATCCAATCATTTCCCTGCTCTACATTTTCTTCCCATTCTCGAAGGTTGTCAACTTTGCTAGACTGCCGTGAGTATAGGAATTTTAAATCAACACTAGACTAACCAGAAACCATAGAGCACATGGATGTTGACTACACAGTTTATATCGAACCATGCACTGGAGCATGGTCGATATTATATGGTTAATTCGAGAGCTACGTCACAGTTTCTGGTCCCGTCTAGTCGCTCACCCAAACTCATAGATTCACACTTTACTTGTCAAAACACAGCTACGTCATGATGCTGATGAAAGCTGGTTCCGGGTTCACCTTCCTAGCTATGCTGATTGTCGACTCTGTTCTTGATAAATACGACTATCCAACCACTATAACAGTAATACGGTGGCTCATAGTGGTCTGGATCCTAGGTAAGTGCATTATAGAAAGTTTCAACTTGCAAGTGTTTTGTACTCGGTCATTACAACTGCACATAATGTGCAAAAAGGGACTTTGGGGGACTCTAAAGTCTGCTGCCACCTAGTGTTCAAAGGTCTCCCATTTACCCCATTGGTCGAACTTATTTTACTTTATAGACCTATGCCAAAGTTAAAAAATACACTGCAAAACCGTTCTGGAAAGATCAGGGCCCAATTTCATAGAGCTGCTAAGCACAAAAATTTGCTCAGCATGAAATTTCTTCCTTGATAACAACAGGGCTACCAACCAAATTTCCATGTGATTTTCAGGATAAGCAAACAACAGCTGAATACCAGCAACAAGGTAAACCTGTTTTTACCGAGGAAGAAATTTCATGCTAAGCAAATTTTTGTGCTTAGCAGCTCTATGGAATTGTGCCCAGATTGACATAGATTATGGGTCCTGTGTGGGACCTTACCTACTTCTGAATCAATGTGACCCGGGATTTATGTACGGTATCTGGTGTTCTTTTCATAACCAACACTATACACAAAATAGACTTATACATGGTGCTATTGCAAACCTAACCTTTCACGTTCGTCCAAAGAGAGATATTTTACCCAACAATATGAATCCCCTTTGCAGGTTTGATGTGGTTGCATATGAAAGTGTGCATGAAGAAAGGAGTGACCAAATACTTGTCTGATTTCGCCAATCTACACGAGATGGCAATTATCGCCCTCTTTCTAGCCATCTTCGTCCTTCAGTGGAACGGCAGGATACTCGTAAGCCAACTTTCAATATTTGGTTTTTATTGTGAGTTTGAGGGCTTGTTTGTGTTTCTGTTGATGCCAATTAGTCTGACATTATTGCTATCAGTGTTTAATGGTTAGTATGAGTGTTTGAAGGCGTGTTTATAATGTGTTTTATGTTTTGCCACTGAACAACAGAACAGTGTGATGTTTTCGGGGACGCTAATAATTAAGTACGCCTCCATGGCTTGTCACCTCAGATAGAGCGTTTGGGCCTATCATCTTGTTTCATCCATGTTGAGATATTCCTTACTTGCTGTTTTAGTATACGTTAAAGCAAGTGATTACATTGTATATTTTTTCTGTTATAGTTTGGAGAGAATTTCATATTTACTCGTTCAAAACGTCAAGCAGTCCACAATCCAGCAGTCCACAATCCAGCAGTCAACAATCCTTACGCTGAGCTACGGGACCAAGTGGCACTCACCCTCAATGGTCTGCGTGAGAAACTTAATGAGACTGTGGTGGTTGGTGTGAACAGGGCCGTCATGGGTGTGCTTTCAGGCTGCGGGCCGCTAATCACTTCGACCAACGCACCGATACCACCACTACCTCCGAAACTCCAAGATGCGTACGATCTGGACCCGTACGACCCGGAAGTAGTTGCAGAGGCTTTGTTTGGAATTGCCATCATGGTGTCGTTCTTGCGTCTTCTAAATCTCCTTCTGGTCAGTGACGTCTTCGGACCACTCCGCATTTCCCTTGGCGCCATGACAAATGACTTTTTGAAGTTTTTTGGAGTCTTCATCATAATTTGGTTTTCATTCGCCGTGGGCCTGCACCAGACCTTCTACTCTGCCGGGGTGGCGACTAACAGGCAGTGCCTCAGCGAAGGTGGGGACCCAGACGTATGTTCAGAGCTGACTGGGTTTTCATCGTAAGTTGTTGATTACATTGTATTTTATTTGAATTGAAATAACGAGCCGAGGCTGCCAGGTAAAGGCAAAATTACAAACAAAATTCATCAAAAAAGATGTGGCTTTTTAATAATATTCAACGTTGCATGTTCTGTTTTAACTGTAAAGTAAAATATGCCACATCTCTCGTGCCGTTGCCACCTACTCCTGTGGCTGAAACAGGGTTCCCCTTTACAGTCCATACGGATGTATAGGCTTGGGTATCATCCATCAGAAGCCTGGCCGGTACCTCCCAACCTTACGAAGCATTCATGGTTGCATTATCTTCGATGCAGCTTGCCCTCACACAGCGTGGTTTAGGTTGGCGGTCGGGTTGGTGCAGTAGTGTCTTGCCTCGCCTTTCACCTCAGGTAGTGGAACCCTGGTTCGAATCCCACCGGTCACCGAGGGCACCATGTGGATTGGGTTTTCAGTCCCTACCTGACTACATGGGTTTCCCTTGAATAATTCTCTGGTGTTTTCCGGACATTATCTTCTCTTCTCGTTTGGAGAGGGTTGAGAATAATTTATCCAGATCCAGATCTAATCCTGTCCTTTCATTCTCACCGCATTACCGTACATCGACTTATTTTTTCACAATATTATTTTATATATTTTTAAATTATGAAAAAAAAAATAGGTCACCTCGGGGTTAAATATAATGTTTGGTTTTGGTGGGGTTTTTTTCATGCAGGGTGTTTGTCAGTTTGTACAACCTTTACTGGACCCTTTTCGGGAAGATTGGACTCGACATTCTCGTCATCCCGGGTCACCACGCTGTGGCTGAGATTGTCGCTACGTTACTCTTCCTTTGTTATCACATCGTGGCTGTTTTGATTCTCCTGAATGCTCTTATTGGTATGCTGTCCAATACCTACAACAGTATAGAGGTAAGTTATATTTTGTTCATTGCGTCGGTGTCTTCCTAAACCATGTCTCCAAATTGCGGAATATAGGACATGGTAAGACACGTTCCTAGGAATGACTTATACTTACAACGGTAACGAAGTAAAGCATTCAATTCAGTTTACATTTATTGCCAAACTGTCAAACTTAACACAGCATTACATAATGCATTTACAGTGTAACAGTTGACAGGGGTGTTTTCAATCAAAGAAAATGAACAGTATGGAGGCCGACTTGAATTTCTCCCATAGACATCAATGTTACCAAACCGAGGCTGGCAGAACAAAATAGTCTGGTTCCTTTTTGTAAAATTATTATTAGTATTAATGATTGTTATTCGATACGAGGAACATGACCAAGATGGAGACAGCATGATAAAGTTCTGATATCCCTCTCTCTCTCTCTCTCACAGGAACAAGCAGATACTGAGTGGAAGTTCCACCGGGCAGCGGTGTGGGCAAACTACATGCAACCCGTTGGTACTCTCCCACCACCATTTAACTTGATTCCTTCCCTCAAGACCATGTACCGGAAATTCATTATGATTTACTCCATGGGGAAAAGTGGCAGGGAAAACGAGGCAAGTTATCCATACATGTACTGTTACAGATGGACTCCACACCACTTTAAAACTCACCTGCTTTTTTTTTCAAACTCAACTTTTACTTTTGTCAAAGACACTAGACACTATTGGTTATTGTCGAAGACCAGTCTTCTCACTTAAATTACAATTAATGGCCTTATAACACTAGGCAGACGCTATTTTGTTTGATAAAAGCATAATGAGTGTTAAATCATTTTTCCACTTTCAGAAAGAGTTGCATTCGAAGAAGGAATTGGAGGACTATACGGTGAGAATATTTTGTTGTATTTAAATGTTATATTATGTATTATTAAATATTCAACAAAACATAGGCCTGTCAGTCCAAAAACGTCACCAGCTCAAACGAAATGTATAAAAATAAGGACATAAAAAGGCCGCTTCACCAAAAGGAGTGTGTCCCCTAATATTCCCATTATTTTAATACTGTTTGCTCTTGTACGAGTAAACCCCCCCCCCCCAAAAAAAAAAAGAAAAAAATACAACTACAGAAATTACACATAATTTGCACACAAAGAAAAACCAGACAAACAGTCATCATAAAGCAGACTAGAAAACCAGTAACTCAATCATGCAATAAATTATGATAACATCGAAATATAATTTTCATTGCATTTTGTTGTTTCCCGTCTATTAGCGGGTTTTGAAGCTCACTTGTAGCCGGTACGTTCAAGAGAATCTATCGGCCTCAGCACTGAACTCTGAGGGCTTGCGGCCAAGAGATTTACAAACCATGAGGAACGAAGTCAAGTCATTCAGGTAACGTTGTTGAACAAAATCCATTGGTTGTTGACTCGATGATTTATACCCAAGCTGGCAGAAGCAAACTTCAACTTGGCACTCAAATGGTACTGTTGTTTCAACAATTCATAAGTAGCCAATCTTGAGAGAATGGCTCTTAAAATACATTGTCTTCAATTAATCGAAAATTTCGTTAAATTTCTTTTAAAGATTCGCGACTGAAAGCCGACTACAGCAAATTGCTGGTTCTCTTAGCGTCTCAAATAAGAAGTCTCTTGACCTTAGCAAGAAGCTTGAAGACCTAATCCCATTGGAAGACCATACCAAGGAGGTGTTGCGCAAGTTGGACGAGGTCATTTTGTTTACGTCAGATCTTGGAACCGGAGCAGTCGACGTAGACGGGGAACAGAACTCCGTCATCCTAATGAAAGACACCATGATTGCGGATCTAACAGCCCAGCTGAGTGCTCTTCGCACAGAGAATGAAGAGATGGTAGTTGCCCACTCAGCCCAGAATTTAGAGCATGAGAGACGTCAGGCGAGTCTAGGTGACACCATCAATATCCTGCAAGGTCAAAGGTCAAACATGATGATTAACTTGGGAGGACTGAGTGAGGACAAGGAACGACTGGAGGCCGATGTGGAGAAACTGAATCAAGAGGTGATGCGACTCCAAACTATGATACCGGTTCCGAACGAGGAGGCGCCGACACCAGAACCGACACCAGAACCGACACCCGTACGGTTGGGCTTCGTAGCGCGGGTCAAGAAGGGCATTGAAGTAGTTTTGAATAGCGAGGTAGGTAGTAAACTTGTGTGTGGGTGTGGGTACACACATGCATTATGGAATAGTTTACCCATCCAAACCAGATACTCCAACAATGTCCCGGCCTTCAAACGGGCTCTCGAGACCCACCTTGTTCACCTTTTTCTGGTCGACATCGTCTTCGTTCTTTCTTGTTTTCCTTCTTTCTATAGATATAGCGCCTTGTTTCATTTGGAGCTTTATAACAGTTTTTATTATTCAATCCGGGGACTTATATAGAAAAGTTATAACAAACTAGATGACAATAGGGTGTCCGGTTGGGTAAAGGTCCCCAGTTAGAAAAGTGTCTGTTCAAACTAAAAGGTACAGTTGCCAAACAGTACAAACAAAAGAGGGACAATATTTTAGATCTCTGATTGAGGGTTTTACCCACTTGTATTTGCTACAAAATAAAGTCATATCCCGATGCAAATTCAACATCTAGTTTGTTCTTCTTCTTCGTCAAGGCTGACTCATCAAACAAAACAAAAGAAGAACAGGTCTTGTCAGGGATCAACGAACGAGGTGCAAGCCCGGACAGTGATGCAGTGGCTATGCAAGGAGCGAGTCAACCTCCTAGCCAGGTAGACCAGGAACAAGTGAAAGACTTGGATGAATTGGAAGCAAAGCCGGACCCGGATGATGATCAACGGGAAGCTGCTGCAGGGGATACCGATCAACCACAAATAGGAATTTTCAAACGTATCACAAGCAAAATAGAAGTAACGCTGGCCCCCAAAAAGGTATGATGTGATTTGCAATTAATACTGAGAATGGAAGTGCTGTAAACGTTTGTTATAAACGTGAGATTTGGTTCATTTCCCGGAAGCTGTTGGATTTTGGTATAATGTATAAGACTTTCCATCTGTACGTTAAATAAGCCGAAATTTGGCAAGTTTTGATATCAAACTGTTTACTCTCAAAGAACTTTTCAAAACTTATAGAACTACATGTACATGTAGTCTGCGCCATGATACACCGTTATGCATCGTCCTTAACGGGCGGCTGTAGCTCTATATGCACGTGGTTAAAGAGTCTCGTGCTGTATAAAAAAAAATTATTTCGTGAACATGAAGTTCTAACTTGTAACTGTTTTCATTGTTAGGAACAGAAGGACCCATCAGCAAAAACCCCGATGCAAGAACCCGGAGCAGATGTTGAATTACCAAAGGAGCAGCCCGAACAGAGCTTGAGCCAAGAGGAAGTTCCAGGATCATGCTTAGAGTCTGGTGGTGATCAGCAATCAATAACTCCCGATGGACAGCTCGAGACGAATGACAGATCCGGTGGGAAACTGCCGTCGGTTGAACAGGAAGAAACTCCTGAACAACAGCAAGGTACGGAACCCGAACGGCAAGGACCGGAACCGGAGCAGTCTGATGAAGTGGAGGTATAAGCCGACGAAAGTCTGCAGTCCGCAGATGTAGACGATTCTACAAAAGAATAGCAACAACATGAACCGAGACAGAATGAGGCAAGTGACAGTTCTCAGTTTGCACTTACAGATACTGTACATAGAGATACACATGAACACCAAGATGCTTATTAAACCGGTGTCCAGGGAAATCTGTCCGCCGAAAATTCTGTCCCCTATACGGGAAGTTAAAGTGGGCTGAAGATGATGATTCAAAAGAGGGCGGGCGCTACCAAAAAACAAACTAACATGGACGAATTTAGTGAGCGATGTGGCACGGTGTTGATATAAGTAGTAAGTAGTGCAATGAATAAAAGTTTTACATTTCCTTTTTTTTACTGGTCTTTATAATTCAGTTCAGTTCAGGGTACCTTAAACGTTAATTATCGTACTGTAATAATATGGTGTTATACGATGTTTAAATTGTTTATTTTTAAAATTTGTTGCTTCATAAGTAAGCTAACATTTTTATTTTAGATTATGTATGTTATATTTGTTGTTATGTACATTAATTGTGATTTTTTTGAAGGGCCAACTAATGCTATAACAAGTTTTATAAAAACAATTAAATTACCAATATTTTTGTTTATTTTGGTGTGTGGGCATCATTCCTTTGACCTCAAACGCAGCTAATACTATTTTAACGGGATTGATACAATAATTAAACCTGTTTATCATGTGTGTTTTTCATCTTTTAAATTTGATATTTTTATACTAATTTCCTTACTATTTACCGATCAGGAAATAAGGCCCCTACCTCAAGGTTTTGAAAAAATTGACAAAACATGTACACGTTTAATGTGGTATAATTCTTTATCCGAACGTGAAACAATAAGGCTCATGCTGGATGGACTAAGAACTTGTTCAGATCAGAATCAATCTACTGTTAGTTGTACATGTATTTGCACTACTTATCGACTACCACAGAAGGTTTTCCAGGTAATTAGAATTGGAAATGCATGTTCAACTATCAATTTGCAAGGTTTAACAAAACATTGTATGTTTTGTTCAGCATTTATTTTATAAACACATTAATAGATAAGTAGGATTTTAAACTTTGCATGGTGGAAGTAAATATAAAAGTTTGCGGTAACACCATGTAATAACAATCTCTAAATGAGTTGGGGTGGTTCTGAAAAGAACCGTTGGAGCCAACGGTTCTTTTCAGAACCACCCCAACTCATTTAGAGATTGTTATTACATGGTGTTACCGCAAACTTTTATATACATTAATATATAAGAAAGAATAACTACAACATGTACTTACCGGTTACAATAATGGTTTACTTCGGTTATCGGGTAGCATTTTTTACTTTTAAATTGAGAGTAAGTGAAATTGAGATAATAAACTTGCACTAGTCAACCATAATAATCTTAGTATTACATGTACATTGTTCTCTTGTTTGTGAGGTACATATGTTTCAAAAACACATGTTTCTAAATCGCCACATGAATGTTAAAAAAAATCAGGGTTTTCTTTTGTCATCCGCCATCAAAGGTTCAAGAAACACACTACAGTTTGATCGGTGGTGTGTTTAGGTTAGGCTGGCGGGTAAAACTGTGTTAAAAACTTCTCCTTGTGTTGGATCTGAAAAGAACCGATGGTTGACGTTGACAACTAATTCAAAGATTATCTTGTTCTACTTGGTGGAAGACCTTAATCGTGTTGATTTGCCACAATTTGCCTCACGAGAGGGCGCTATCATCCACGAACCGCTCTCACGACATCTCCCAAGACTACACATTCGATTGGGCAGTCTACATTAACTACCATACGCGTCGTAGCAGTCTACATTAACTCGTGCGCCGATTGGCTGAGAGTCTACATTTAATTATCATAGTCTACATTGATTACCATAAAACGTTCGATCGCAACAAGTACACACGTCACACACGCTCGTGCAATCCATCCGCCGTCGTCCACTTCACAGTCTACATTAACTAGCCATTCGATTGGGCAGTCTACATTAATTACCATACGCGTCACAGCAATTGGCTGGGAGTCTACATTAATTACCATAGTCTACATTGATTACCATAAAATGTTTCAATAAACATGAGACTCGAGCCTTGTTTAACCAACCATGCACAGTCAGACACCAGAGAGCAAGGATCAGCAAGCTCAAGCAGTCGTTTCTTAGGTAAAACACCGCCCAAGTGTCCCCGATGTTGTGTATGATTGAAAGGTAAGGACATTGTGTGATGGTTTCCATGAGAATAACATCCTTTTTTACTCTAAATTTGAGTACAAAATCAGCGTAAGTCGGCGGAAAAAAATTGAGTGAGATCATATTAACCACACGTGTGTGTATTGTGTAACATGGTGTTTACTTTTTCCACTATCCCATCCCAGTTCAATGCACAGTGTGTGTGTACGCTGTGTACAGCGTGTACACTGCATACAATGGCGTCAAGAGTACATTGTACATGTACATGACATTGGTAATACATGTACTCATGTTCTAGAGAAGAACTGCAAAATGGCAACATAGTAAAAGACATGCATTGCTTGCAGTTGCAGGTGACAGCGAGCAGCAAGATTTCTTTTAAAAGGGCCCGCAAGTCCATCATAATTACCACAAAAATTAACAACAGAATGTGCAAAGTGTATCATGTGATGATACTTCCAGGTGCATGTCATGCATGTTACGGTTTTCAAATAGCTATTAGGTAAAGGATGCGCACTACTTACTACGCATGACGCACAGCATGAGTTTTGCTAACAGGTACTCCTGGAACTATGACTTGAGGTTCGTTCCACTATCGTCTCCACTAGTGGAGACGATAGCGGAGAACGAACCTGATAGTTCTCGGAGTTAGCTAACGGTAGACCTATACTTACTACGTAGTATGTGATGTCAATTGCTCAAAAACCACAATGGGTGCGTTCGTTTAGCTTCCCTGGGTCGACCCCAGTGTGTGTGGCGGGTTTTTTTTCCCAGGATGAACGTGGGTAATTATCTGTACACATTCGTCCTGGGAAAAGAAAATGCCACACACCGGGGTCGACCCGGGGATCGAGCTAAACGAACGCCCCATTGTGGTAAATTGTGGCCATAAAGCGCCCTCACTGGGGTCAAAGGATCCAAATCATTGGACGATAGATTTCTTTGTGCGTAGACACAAGAGCGTGACCTCAGCATTCCTGTAGCATTTCCTGTTAATGCAAATGGGTCTATTGCATATCTTAGGATATCATAATAATTGTTTGAAGACGACAAAATATCGCCTTCTTAAAATTACCGTGGTACAACAAAACAGTTGTTGCACGCTGTGAAGGGGATCCATGGTATTTGATACACCCTCGGAGGCAAATGGCACTCTCGTCCCTCAGGTGCACAAAACACCATGGACCCCGGCGTCACAACATGCATCAATTGTATATTGTTTATCACATGTTTCACTAAAATGTAGTTGCCAAATATAAAGACAAAGACAAGGTTTTTAGAATCCTATAAATGTAGATGAATAAAATAAAAAACTAACAAACATGTAAACATATTCCATTTCAAAAGGTAGTCGCTTTTTCAATGTGGCCACAATTCAGGAGCTGTTGTGTCCACGCAGGATACATAATTCTAGACAGGAATACTGTACACAGTCTAAGAAGTGTTACCGCAGAAACACTTCTCAGATTCAAATTTTGGGGCAAATAACTGAATATTACTTGACGACTTTACTTCAAAGTGAAATGTTTCCCAAAATGCTTATACTAAAGCTGCTGTAGGCTTCAAACCAACAGTTCTTATTGGCATTAAAATTTTATGTTAACATGCGCGCTCAGGGAATACGGAATAATTCATACACAAATCCAACAAGGCCAAAGGTCGAGTTCGATGTAAATTCCATGAGTTTGCTTGTGATAATGAATATCTTTAAGCAAACTTCAAGCTTGGCATGTGACGATCGATCAGCATTTGAGGCAAACGCAGCACTTTTGAATTTACATTAAATTTTTATAAGCTGTACGCTTAAATAATACGTTTGAATAGCTTGTAAAAGCGCAAAAGGCAGTTTAAACCCAGCAACACGCAGATTGTGATATAATGCAACATAAGTCTGTATCAAAATTCTTGGTGCTATTGATCCACAAATCAACATCAAGGATTCAAGCCTATTATGAAGGTAAATAGGGATGTCACCAATTCGAGCTTAGTCTAGGTTCCTAGACCATTGGTGTTGCGTGGTCACACACAACCAACGTTCCGATTATGCACGACAAAAACTGTACACGCTTGTTATGAACGAACGCTAGCGGGCGCTCTGTTTCTCTGTTTCTCCGTGCATAGATCGGAACGTTGGTTGTGTGTGACCGCGCAACAGCAATGATCTTGGAACCAAGACTAATTCGAGCTTTAAGATGGCAACTGAGTATGAATGATCACAAAAAGGAGTCCTTGATGTAGCATTTAATTATTATAGTCAACTACATTTTACAAAATCAGAGTTTAAAAATATATGTTATGATGTCCACACAGAAGGTTAAGTTTTGATTACAGAACAGCAATAATTTAACCACCATTCATATTGACAACAACAAAAAAACTCATTCCTTAATGCATTGCTTTATAAAAAAAACTGGCCGTGGCATTCAGAATTATAATGTTTAGAAATTGCTTTGACACAACCACCTACTGAATAACTTGATTCATCTAACCACAGAGAAAAAGACCATGAGTAAAGTCTCAACCAGATCCATGTCGCCAACATCAGTTGTTTTAAGCTGTCTTCCAGGATGAAACAAGACACTGTCACTGTAGAATAAAATTTACGACTTTATACATTTTGTCTATTCGTACACAAGTGGACGGTTATCTCTTTCACGAGCTGACCAGCCCACGCGGTCTGTCGATGATGATGAAAACAAGTCGTGAACATAATACCGTGCGATGGGCGTTTGTGTCGTCCCACGTGCAATACCCTGGCCAATCAGAACCCTTGAAGCTGTGACGTAGCCCTGGTCGGATATTTATGAATGAAATAGTCCTTATTGCGATTAAAGGTACTTCCTGTATTTATAGTAACTATAATGCTGAAGAGAAGGTTTTTATGTAAAAGCTGCCTCCATCTGTATAACCAGTAAATCTCAGCCAAAATGCATTGTAAAAGAAGGACAATTCCTCCAACTTTGTGTAATATTTGAGCCTTTTTAATTGAATTTTAAGTAACCAGTAGAAGTGTTCCTTATTAAAATTCCTAAGATATTCTCAGCAATTAACTCACCAAATCGAGAAAACTTGGGGAGCTCTTTTACCGAAGAAATCGCAGCTTGGTTACGGGTTGGTTTCAGCGATCTCAGTGGTCAGAAAACCGTGGTAGGCAATGAGACTCGAGTCTCTTGTTTAAGCAAACATCTTATGGTAATTATTGTAGACTGTAGACTCTCGGCCAATCGGCGTGCGAAGTGTTATGGTAATCAATGTAGACTGTAGACTGAGGGATTGCACGAGTGCAGACATAACATCAACGAACTTAGTTTTTTTATTATGTCAAATTCTACTTTTGGATTTGTTCATCAGGGAGAGCGCGAACGCAGTCCCCACTATCAGAAATTGTACTCCCGAGTTCCCCACATTTGGGGGAATCGCATAGGTCAACCCGTCCGAAGTGCAATGGATAGGCCTCGCCATGGGAGAACCGCCTTGTTGATCACGGTATCTCCTGAGCCAGGTAAGTATGGTTTTCGATTGTGTGACATATCGAGTGTATCTCAGCAGTTTGCTTTTCACCTACGGTGCTACCATTATTCACCGTTCAGCTTTCATGCAGATTTTAACGCGCTACTACGCATGCGCAGTTTGATTTATTATGCAAATTTTTGTAGACTGTGCGCATAATAATGATGACTGTATGCAAAATAAGTAGAATCTAGACTTTGTGCAGTTAAATTTTCATGCAAACCAATGTAGCCTGCATGCAAATTAGTGTAGACAAATTAGATAGTGTAGACAATTTATTGTAGACAATATTTGTAGACTTTGATTGTAGTCTGAAGCTTGGTGCCACGGTAAATCGTCATACCGCCCTCTATTGAGCAGAGCATAAACCACGGACTAGTACCTGTACTTGACAGCTGTAAACCAAAGATACTATGTGTAAACCTAGCACTGCCATTAAGTAAACATCATGACCTGTCTGTTTGTGACACACATGCCATCAAATAAAATTCCAGTCAAAACAACATGGCCCGACGGTCGGGATACTGCCCAACATTGCGGAAGTGTTTGGTGATCGTTGTTGTATTGTTTTGTCTGTCAGCGGGTATTCTTCACATGGTTAGTAAATGATACTTTCATCGCCATGATAACTAACAACATTGTTGACTAAATTGAGAATGCCCAAGTGTGAAGACTGAAACCTTCCGGCGGGCGGCTCTCGACTCTGGGTCGACTCGGAGGGCCGACAGCAGGTCCGCCGCCGCGCCGCGCCTGTCTTCAGCACTAACAACACTTCACTCCACTTCCTCGTTTACTTCAACACTTTCTTGTTTTGGTAAAACCATGGAGGTAGAACCGAGCCAACCTTATTGGGCTGTTATGACTCTCTTTTATCACAGTCGCCATTGTGATAAGACCGATGTTGAGAGCCATAACAACAACATGGGCTAGGTTTACAGTTACACCTACATAGTTTTTGGAAAAATTTTACGTCGTCGCCACCAACTTCCGGCCCTTTTTTTTTTTTTTTTTTTTTTTTTTTTGCACCTGAGGAGGTTTTCAATCGATTGGGCTAGTCTAGACCCAGTAACTGGGGTGCTGTATTTTGTTTTCTCTCTCGAAATTTTGACATTATCGGTCCATGGAAAAAGAAAGGTCATTCTAGCACCCCAGCAAGTGAAAGCCAGGCAATGATTCAAGACAGCCACACTTTCTCTGACTATCACTCTCTCACTCTGTCCACAGATTTTGCAGTATTTTGATACTGAAGATATTTATGAAGATGATGGAATTTGGCTTCAGAATGAACAACATTTTGCTCATGTCGACTACGGAGGAAAGTTAGTATCAAGTGGTGAGTAAAATCAAACTATGGTTTTCTGCTCGGGATTATATATACATTTTTTTGTAAGGTATAAAATGCAAAGTAAACCTTTGGTTTTTTAATCCTATTTAACTGTAGAGTAGATGTACAATAAAATTAACCTGTAAATAAAATGTGGTTTAAAAAGAAGGTAGAATTTTTCAAGATATTGGCAAAACATCCGAGTCCGAGAGTTTGTCTCTTAAATGCAGGAAGAATAATCCATAATTGGAACAGGCAATATTTAACAGAAACTTTTCTCAGGTTCAAATTTTGGGGGGATAACAACCGTTTTTCTCATAACCACTTACTTCAAAGTGAAGTGATTCTCAATCGAAAGCGGCTGTACTTAATATTTTAACCAAGAAAGTTTTTATTGACATTGTTAGTAAGAGCATAAGAGTGATAAGGCACCTCCAGCTCAAATTTGTTTTGCTTTCAAATAAGCCTTGGGATTGTTCCAGACACTTCACTGACAGCTGAGCTGTATGTTTACATTCTTAAAGATTAGACCACAAGCACCAAGATTGTTATCTACTGGAACCCTGGTTTGTGATTACCACTGAGCAAGGTCACCTGCAGAGGTCATCACCACTCCATGGTGACTGTCTTCAGGTCACACATCTACACCCATTACTTTCAACTAGTGTTGTTTTAACTTGCACTTATTTACTAAGCACAACTTTCCACCTGTTTCACGCACACTTAGTCTTCACCTCAGCTTTTACATCCAAAAGTGGACTTTGCTGAGTACCAACCTAGATGTAGATGTGGTTTTCTCAGTAAGATTAAGCTGACAGTACACTGCAGTATGGACAGTTTTGGGGATAGTTTTGACAAGGTGCCTTACCAAATGTATTCCTTCCTTTCAAAGAAATTCAATGAGTGATTTATTTACACTTATTTTTTGTTTCTTGTCCAATTCAGATGGCACAGATGAGCATGACAGAGACCATGTCAATGTCACCAATTTAAACATAAAGGTTCCCATCATTCTATGGTGGACACCTTTTACCGGTGAGCGTGGGCAAGTCAAGCAATGCGGCAAAGACGAGTGTTTCTTCACTGTAGACAGACACTTTAGAAATCATCCCCAGACGAAAGTTTTTATGTTCTACGGAACGGACTTCAAGCCGCGAGATCTTCCGCTGCCGAGAAAGAAGCAGCATGAGTGGGCACTTCTACATGAGGAATCCCCAAAGAATAATTATATCCTGACCCAGAAAGATTGCCTGACCCTGTTTAATCACACCGCTACGTTCAAACGCCAGTCTGACTATCCAATCACCACTCAGTATTTAGAGCACCTTTCTGACCTGACAAGCACCGAGTATCTCGTCCCGACAGATTTAAAGAGTAGGGGTGGCATAGCCCAAGTGGTTTACATCCATTCCGATTGTAATCCACCATCGGGTCGTGATAATTACGTCACCGAATTAATGAAATTCATTCGAGTTGATTCGTATGGGAAATGTCTTCACAATAAGGATCTACCACCAGATCTAGTCGATCCACTTACTATGCACAGCAGGGATCTCTATAAAATCATCGCCAAATACAAATTCAGCCTCGCCTTTGAAAATGCAATCTGTGATGACTACGTTACAGAAAAGCTCTGGCGCCCTCTATTGGTCGGTTCAGTTCCGGTCTACAGAGGATCACCGTCTGTTCGTGATTGGCTGCCGGATAACCAATCAGCAGTTATCGCTGATGATTTCTCAAGTCCAGAGGATCTTGCCAAGTTTTTAACCTCACTCGCTGGGAATAAAGAACGCTACGAAAAGTACCTCAAATTTAAGAAAGTTGGTATAACAAACAAGAAGCTGATAAACACAATGACGAAACGGGAGTGGGGAGTCAATGACTACGAACGTCTCAACTTCATCTCAGGATTTGAATGCTTCGTCTGCAAACGAGTCCACGAGAATCTGAAGCGATCTGAGAGAGGGGAACCTCTCAAGCCGCACAAAGCTGAGGGCAATCATTATAATTGTCCGAGACCGCAATACAGCAACGAGAACTACAGACGTGACAACGATATTTACCTACAAATGTACGACCGGCATAAGAAAAATGCTGTAGATCTCCGAAAGCTCGTCGAAGAAGGACTGGGATATGATAGCATTAAGTTCCGTGACTTGATGTCAAATGTTTATTAATTCTGGAGATTTGTTACGGTCCTGTAGTTCCTCTCTCTCTTGCCAATACAGCTGTATTACTGTATAAACTTTTTTCTTTTCAATACAAGATACCAAAATAAACAAGGAAAAGTACTTCTTTTTAATCACTCCTTCAAATCTTGTGAGGTTAGTCAAATGCTTTGCCTATTTGCAAGATTTGAAGTAAAGGAGCTTATAGCAATGATTTATTTTCCCAAGCTGACAAACTGAGCATTTTTTGTGGGCTAATAGCTGTCGGCACAAAGTGGAAATATTGCCAAAAACCATACTAAAGTTTTAATAAGAATATTAATAAAAAAAAACATTTTATTGTAGTTGCAGGTAGGTTTATTTTTAACATGTAAAATTGTATGCAAGTTTATTTTATACATGATCTGTAACTACTAACTTGCCATGTGTTGTACCTAAAAAGAAGACATTGTCAGTGGTGCTTTATATCTTAAATGTTTGTTAAATTGCAACATTTTGTTATGGGGTCTTGAGATTTAAAATCAGGGGAATAATATTTGAGGGTGAATTTGTATCAAGACTAACCCAGCTGTTTGATGTGGTGGTGTAGTTCTCAGTCTATTTGACAAACTTGAGCAAATCTAAGGAATTTGGGAAAGGGATAATAATGATGGGTGGATGAGGGGGTAATGGATAGGTCTTAAGTAAAAGAAGCAGCAGGGTTAGCCAGTAATGTTGATTGTTTCATTGTGTTTTTGTTTCTTCGAAATATTTCCCTGAAATATGTGTGCTTTGAGTCATTCAATGGTTAGGTAGTGAATATATATGAATATTTTGATATAAATGCATCAAATTTATCAGCCATGAGTATGAACAACATTTGTTATAATATTGACAGAATTAAACCAAGTTGCTTGCCCTTTTTATACTATTTGACAGTTAGTACTTTTTAGAATTTGTCATTATTTTGTTATAAAACTCATAATTATTTTTTTAATGGTTTCCAGTATTATCAAAGATGTATAATGTATGTGCCTAGAGATGTTGTATGACATTGTCTTGTGTAAGACATAATAGTGTTTTATTTATTATAGTAAGTGGCTTAAAAAAGTCTTATGCCATAATACTTAATAGCGCCCATATTCATCACTCAGTGATGCTGAAGGTGCTTCAACATGCAGTATTTTCCTGAAAGTTATGTGGAGCTAAAATGATTGGCCATAACAAAAGTTTTATATAAAGGCCTGCATGTATTTGATCAAAATGAGAAATAAAAGTTTATTTTTTGTCAATATATGGCAGCCAGAGTAAAAGTCTTTTAAAAGTTTTTTTTTCATCACACTTTATGATCATTAAAAAAAATCACAAATTATAATGTTATGGTATAAATTATGTGTATTATTTTGTTTTTACCTAAAGAGTCTGTATGAGCTTCCTAAAATCTCCCATTTTTACTCCAGAGCTTTTTTTTTTTTGTATTGTTCTTCAATCAAAGCATTGGGGGTAGAATTTGTCAAAGTAATTTCGAAAGAGGGTAAAGCAACAGACCCGGAGCTCCCAGACCTTACCCCCCCCCCCCCCCCCCCCCCCCCCCCCCCACAAAAAAAAAAGGGAACTTGCAAGAAGCGGTTGATACCGCCACCGTGGGCGGCGCGCTGGTTGTAGTTTTATTAGTTTCAAAAGATTACATGGTGAGCACTGGTGTGCATGTATCAATATCATGCACACTTTATTCATTAGTCCGTTTTATGCAGTCTATAAATAGACCGTTGATGGTTTATGCTAAAAATATACCAGGGGTCGTTTTATAACGTTTACTTACTTCACACCAGCATTTTAGTTGTGTTTTTGATAATACAGAGTACAAGTATACGCATGCAAATTAACAGTGTTCTAAATTTTACATTGCAAATGTTTAAAACATTCCAAAATTAGTTTATGTAAAAAACATAAAAGTCGCGCTTGTTAAAAACACCCCTATTTGTAATGGAGAAGGCCGAGTGGTCTGATATCAGGTGATTTTGTATGATGGTACGATCCGAGTGTGTGTTTTTGGATGGGATGTGAAATGACATGACAAGCTAGGTGACCTTTGCTTCGCTTTCACAACACACACAAACTGCTGTCGACAAGCAAGTACACAATGGCTATCCTAGCTGGTTCAACGGGCGAAATATTGCAGAATTTCCTCGCTGGTGGTAAGTTACTCCTGCACTAATTGTTCTTTCCACCCCTGAGATTATAAATGTCTCTTTTAAACAGAGTTCCTTGGCAGAATATGTTAAATTTTCAACCAGCTTCTGCGGGGGAAGAAGCTCAAAATCAAATCTCTGAAACCGGCTCATTTGTTATCACGCAGCGAGCACGTGAAAGTTTAAATGGTGATGTGTATGGTGTGCAGGTATCCGGATCCAGAGGGGCAGATGGCTTACGAAAAATTCATCACACCCGGATCGCCAGTTACGGTGAAAACCCTTTTACTCAGAGCGCTCAAATCCTGTTTTTAGACTGTTAGCCTACAATTTTAAATGATCAACACGAGATATTTTTGACAATGTTTGACTGCCACTTTTTCATTCATTGAGTATTGACTCGTTTCCAATGACCAAACCAAAAGTTTTTAAAACAACATTTATTTGACCATTAGAACTACCTCATGATTTGACTCATTTTTGAAAAAATAGTTATAAATATAACTAGTAGTAGTACACTACAAGATTATATTAATAATGGTACTGGTGGTAGGCCTACCGTTTTAGGAAAAGTTTCCATATGGCGCCACCACTTTTTCATTCGAGATGAAATAATATAGTACAGGTATCTAATTCTAATTACCTCAATGAATGAGAATGAGATGGCCATGAGATGTCCCTTTTTGTAAAAATTAGTGAAAAAGTGGTGGCCCCAACATGGAAAGTTATCCTTTTACAATTTTCTACAGTCTAGATTAATAAACATAACTCATAAGAATCAATAAAAGATCAAAGATCAATCAATAAAATGTTTCTCCATACATTTGGGCACCTAGCATTTCTTAAATTATTTTAAAATGCTCCAAAACCATGGATGGTTTCTTCATGGTTCTCATTTAACAGCTCTTAAAAAAAATTAAAGGAAAAGTTTCCGTATGGCGCCACCACTTTTTCATTCGATATGAAATAATATAGTATCTAATTTACCTCAATGAGATATCCCTTTTTGTAAAAAAGGGTGAACAAGTGGTGGCGCCATTCGGAAAGTTATCCAAATTAAATTTCATATTGAAAAGCTAAATATGAAAATAAAATTGTGAATTATATATTAAAAAATATGTTAATTTTCAGGAGTAGCTGGATGTTGCGGCAAAGTAACCACAGCTCCTTTGGATAGAGTAAAAATCTTAATACAAGGTCATCATAGGTACTACCAACATCTTGGTAAGTAAAGTAACACTAGATTAAAATCACTTCAAATTAGCCTTAGTTTAAGCATGGAGGTAGGTAAGACTTAGGTGTCTGAATTTTTAGTGTTTTTATAAATCATTTGTTTACCCTAATTTTAAATAATACTTTCCCATCCCCAATTTTAAATTTAAACATTCTTAAAAACTGTTCCCCCAAAATCCAATAAAGTACTCAAGATGCTCAGATACAACTGTTCAGTGAAAATTATACCATGCCCGGTATGTGGCAGAGGGTGTCCCCTTCCCCCCCCCCCCCAAAAAAAAAATGTTCCCGTACACTCCTTTTCTCTTGTGCAAAAGTACCCCTTAAAATCCTCTTAAGAATTCCTGAGGTACCCATAACACGATAAGGGCACAATAGGAGTGGTTACATCATGCCACAGACCAAACACCAAATGGTAATAATCAAAATAATTAATAAAGTATATTTTGTTCCTCTTATGTTATTTCAGGTGTTTGGTCATCAGTTGCCAAAGTCCTTGAGCATGAAGGGGTCAGAGGTCTTTACCGTGGCAACGGTGCTATGATGGTTCGAACATTCCCTTACGGTGCTATCCAATTTGTAGCGTATGATTGGTTTAAAAAGGTGAGGTCATATCTTTAACACTTTCACGGTAATGTGCGCCATGTTATTCAATCCCATGCGCCATGGTACGGCCCATGGTACAATGTATGTTGTTTATTTTGAGCAAACATTTTTTAGAGTCGTAACTTCACAAGTGCTTTTGCTTCTAACGATGTGCGTCAAGTGTGATTATCAAGTTGCAGACATTGAAATAAAGACAACACTGATGCACACAGGGCAGATTCAACAATAGGCGCATATTACCTTGAAAGGGTACATTGCTTTTTCGGCTTGAAGAATAAAATTTACTTGTTTCATCTTCAGAAATTTGTTCATTCTTGATTTCTTTTTATTTTACAGAAAACAAAAAAGAAGTTATTATCCGGTTCCCTAGCAGGTAAGACGCAACCTCTTAATGTTTTATTGACAGATTATTAAATGAGTTGAAATAATTTTTTTAGAACTGCTTTATCTTGCTGTAAATTTGTAAAAGAGAGCAGGAAAGGGGGTCACTTTCACTGAACTGTTAAATGTTGTAAATAGCACTTAAACAAGAACTATCAACTATTAGTAGATAGTTAAGCAACACACTTTTTGTTTGTGAATGTTTTATTGACCCTGACAGTTTTAGATGTTTGTAAGTGTTTGTGTTGTGTAGCATTTCAGGCAAATCAACCTCTTCCCCCATAGATCTACAGAACTGTTGTTGAATAATCTGTTTCTATTTCTTAACAGGTGTAACAGCGGTCATTTTTACATATCCGTTAGACATGGTTAGAGCGAGGTTAGCCTATCAAGTACACGGAGAATGTTTATACACAGGAATCCTCCACACATGTCGTTCTATATGGCATCAGGTAAAACCAGTATTCCTGCTTTGTTGTAGTGCATATTTAGAAGTTGTATTGGTTGTAGACCAAATTCATTGGTTTCAATAGTTGTCCACTTTCAAAATTTATTGTTTCAAGTATTGGTTGTTGATTGTCCGAATTTACTGACAGTGCAAACCCCAGTATTTTTACCCTTGCACCGATGTTTATTAAGCACTGTATACTCGATACTTTCCCAAGTTCTTTGAAAAAACAAATCCACAAACACATCATTCGAGTGGATTCAAACCTCCTGATATTTAGTTCAGAGATTCAGAATGTTTTATAAGCAATGACTCTCACCCTCGACCTGTGAATCTGCTTCAAGTAATTGAGATTTTGTTTCTAAGAAAGTGTTTGTACTTCCACCTCCTACATTTGGAGTGGAACTTCTTCCTTTAAATAAAACTCTTTTTCTTCTTCCTCCACAAGGAAGGTCAATTCAAAGCACTCTACCGAGGTGTTGGGCCAACTCTTGTCGGAATGATTCCATATGCAGGTAAGATAAATACAGACCTTTGATATTCTTCCTACTTCTTCCGTATGATTTCCGGGGTTTTTTGCATTCTGAAAGGTCAGCAAAATTTGTGAATAATAAAAGTTTGTGAAATCATGAAACATTCACAACCAACATTTTTGATATTGTAAACAACTGGCTTAACAATGATGGATCAAGTATAACCTGCCTGATGCAGTTTAATGTTTTTATGAAGTGAAAGTTATTTATATTGTTTGCTTGAACCTTCTTGAAAGTGCATCGTGATCTTAAGAAAAATGCCTTAAATAAATCTTATTATCATTGTCATCTTGAGCTACAAGTTGAAAACCCCCTCCTTTTTTACCTGTTACATTCCAATGATATTTTGAATCATTTGTTTCGTTGTCAGGTGCTGCTTTTTATTCCTATGAAACGTCCAAGACGTACCTCCTAGAGAAGGGTCCCCTTATCTTCTCCAAGCCCTCCCGATCGGACCCTAATCAGAGAGTTCTAACAGCCCAAGCTAACCTTGTCACTGGGGGACTGGCAGGAGCAGTGGCACAAACTATAGTGTAAGTTGTCAACCTGTGGTACTTTCATCTGAAGTCTTCATTTTGGTTTTGGGATTTGTTTTTGTATGCAATTTTGCTCAAAACAAGGCTACAAGCCACTCATGGTTAAGAGACTACAAGAATAAAAGTATTGAAGGTGAAAATAACTCTGGGGAGCTGAAAGGTTGGAATTTATATCCCTCTTAAAACAGTGTAGGATGAAGGGAAACATGTTCGTGTAACTACACAAATATTGATGACTACAGACCCAGGCTTGCGTATCAAAAAGTGCCCTAACAAGTCATTGTGCCCTATCATTGGCTTAGAGCTGTTCATGGTCTTGCATTTGCATCGTTTGACCTCAGCGATGGCTGCCCATGCATTTACAAAATGTTTATTAAGAATCACCATCATGGGAAAAAGTGTACTGTTTCAGTCAAATTTTTGATTTTTTTTTTTTTTTTTCTTTATGTAAAATATTCATCTAAACCTTTTAAAACTGTTTCAAAATATTGATTTGCTTTGATTTTAATTGTAGGTATCCCTTGGATGTAGGGAGGCGACTAATGCAGCTTGGCTCCATGGTTCCAAATTCTAGCTCAACGAGGTAAGTTCAATATAACCCTTCTACTCTTGCTGGTGCGTGTTTAATCTGTTAAACAAGATTTAATGTGTTGGATAACATTCGGCCGTTCTGACCAAATTCAACATTTTTTTGCAAACGCTCAATTAAATAAAATATCTCTCATGATTGGTTGCTTTGTTTCCACCAATTCAAATTCTGCGCCTTGATCACCCAGCAGGGTGGATATGTGCGCATTACAAGTCTTATTATTATTATTATTATTATTATTATTATTGTTTTTGTTTTGCATTTATGGCTTTCCATAGTTTTCCAACCTGGCAAAAACTTGAGCTGTGACATTGCAATTGAAAGGTCTATGAAAATCAATTAGGGTCCAACTAAATAAACTCAAATAGCATACAGAAGATTCATTGTAAACAATTTTTATTTTTAACTTGCAGTTCATGTATGGAGACCCTCATCCTGGTTTACACAGAGCATGGTGCAAGAGGTCTATTCCGAGGGGTTAGCATCAACTACTTGAGAGCCATTCCTTCAGCCGCTGTGTCCTTCACACTTTATGAGAATCTAAAACAATACCTTAATATCAACGTAGACAGTAGGTGATAAACAGTGTTTTGTTGGCTCAGAACTATAACGTCGTTAGTGATGTTTATATGGATTTCACAAAATTGGGTTTGCATATTTGGAGCTTCTGGTAAAGTGGAGTTAATTGATCAAAAGTGATCTCCCGAAGCAGTTGATTGGTAAAAAGCATTTGTTGAATCATCAAACCAGAGTGAACCAGTAAAGACCTGTATTGTCAATCCGGAGTCAAACTCTTTTGGATTATGCGTTCAAAGTGGTGCAAAATTCTGTTCAATCCACTAATTAAATCTGTTTGTGACAAGTTGGTTACCAGACCAGCCTTCGGTTTCACCAAACTCTTCCTAACTTAGGATTAATCTAAGGACTTAGGACGGGTTCGATTCCGTATCTAAATGCCTAGGACGCATTGAACCCATCGGAAGTTAGGACGGGTTACTCGTCCTAACTCGAGTTAGGATTAACCCTAGGGTTTCGTGAAATGGGCTGCAGGGCCCAATTTCATAGAGCTGCTAAGAAAATAGTGTTGAACACATTTTTGCTTGGCAGAAATGACACCAGACACAGATAAGATACATGTGACATTGTATTTTGGCTGATAACATAAACCTGGTAAGCATCATTTTGTTTTGCGTGGCCACTTTATTGTGCTAACAGCTCGTTATGAAATTGCACCCAGATCAAAGTAGTTTTAACCTGTGGAAGATATTTGCTGAAACCAGTTTGCACCCTGGGCGGTTTCTATTAATTTTAACATTCAAATGACCAAGTGGCGACATTTTAATGGAGTGGGCATGATCAAAAGCGTAGCCTATACAACTTGTAGACTTAGTTTAAGACCTGGGATTGTGATTTTTTTTGTCTACGTCATTTGATGTCAGGAAACCATAAAGGAAAAAAACACTTTTTTTGGTTTTAATAGTGCCAAGTAAAATTGTTTAAGGAAAACATGATGTCTTCCCTTGGCTCATAAACGCCAGACTATCAGAATATGTTGAATTAAGCTGAGACAAGGCTGAACCATTCCCATGGTTGTCAACGTTTTAATTTTTGTTCTTTTTCCTATTGTGTTACAGAATATATTATGTCAAAGAAAATAATAATATAATTATTATATTTGGAACAAAGAACTTCTAAAGTGCAATGTAAATTATAAAAAGCTTTTTTTTTATATATAAAGCGCTATGCTGTGATATTTAATATCAATATGAAATAAAAACAATTACAAAGAAGAATTTGTTCTCATGATGTATTTATTGTGGTGGTGGTGGGGTTTTCACTATTTGATTTGTTTATGTTTGCCTATGGAGTTCTTATAAACCTCTCTGCTGCTAAGTGGCAGAGAGGTGTCTGGCATTTTGCCAATAAAACGGCAATAATTATTTCTTTTCTTTTGGAATGAATGTTTGCTGTCTGAGGTGGGGACTACTGACTCATAAACCATCAATGAAATATGAATCATTCTTGTTTGTATTTTGTTTGATGGGCGGTGGTTCATTATTGCACCTGCAAACGCACATAGTGTGGTGTGCATGTGAACACCACGTCATTGCCATGTGCGTTGGGAATTTGTCATAAGATTGGAATGATGACAACAGAATTAGAACAGGTGATCCAAACACTAAACACCGCCCTCTCGTGGCGACGAGAAAAACAACTTAAAAATACCATAGAAAGCGAAAATAATAAAATACAGATGTGTGCACTAACTAGATCAGTCACAGTGACCTATAAGCTCGGAGTATGACTGGTTTTCTTGGTAAATATTGTCGCTGAAAGGATGTCCAGCACCCTTTCCTGTTTTTGTTTTTCAGTTCAGAGGAATATGCAAATCAATCAATCGGAAAACCCACGCGCTGGTACCCTGCGTCTACCGTGCGTTTGCTGCTAGATAGACGCGAACCAGTGACACATTTTTAGCAGACGAGAGAGTAGGTGGTACTTACAAATGGCCGACATGGCGGACAGTGCAAGTGCGAGTGAGATCGAAAGCGACACGGACAGCATAAAGATGTCCGTGCCCACGAGGAAAGAGGAGTTGTTGAACAGAATTGCCTCCTTGGAGCAGGAGAATAAGGTCTTGAAGATTGAGCTGGAAACATACAAGATGCGCTGCAAGTCTCTGCAGTCTGAAAACCGCGACTTAAAAAGAGCGAGTGTGAATATTGTAAGTCCATTCGATTGTGTTGAAAATTGTGCACTGTGCATGTTTCTGGTTGAAAATTGAATATTTATTATTTATCACAAAAAAAATTCAAACTGAAGTTTATGATTACTGTTTAGGAAAAGTTTCCGTATGGCGCCACCACTTTTTCATTCGAAATAAAATAATATAGTATCTATTTTACCTGATTGATATATCCCTTTTTGTAAAAATGAGTGAAAAAGTGGTGGCGCCATACGGAAAGTTATCCCTATTGAACACAGGGGACACAGTCTAGTAATACAATGTAGGTTGCTTACTTGTGACATATTGCTGTGTCGCTGGTGTCAACTGTGGTAAAATAAATGCTTGGAATTGCTAATTAAAGAACTTAAAATTAAATAGAAACAAATCGTGTGTGAAGTGATGATTGGCATGGGGATTGTAAAACTTGTAAATTGTATTGTAATTGTATTGATTGTTGACGATTCATTGTTGATGATTTGTGGGCAATTGGGGCAAGTTTTGACATGTTTTCTTTTTTGTATTTTGTTTAATATTGTTTATTATTGACTTGTTTCACGATGTGCGGTGCCTTTTTCCCCTATTTTGGGAGTCAAATGTAATGACTAAATACTTTGCTAATTTCGCGGAGGGTCGTTTCGTGTCTGTAGTAAGGAAGGGGTCAAACTCAAAGTTAGCCCATTTTTAATTGTTTTGTTACTGTGATTGAAACTACAAAAAAATTAAAAGCTAGCTGAAAAGGTAAAAAAAAACATGAACACAAACAAATTCAGTACATTTAAGATCGCAAAAACTATGTACATTAAAATAAAAGACGAAAAATTTTAGGTTAAGAAAATGTTCAGTCAGTTTGTTTCACCATGGAGGAAGAATGGTTTCACAGAGTGGTCAAGTAAATTGAACCATGGGGGATTAAATTAGGCAAGAGTTTGTTTGACACTGACAGTGTATTAAATAGAAATTGTACAGTCAATGCTAGACCCAGTGGCTGGGGAGCTAGATGACCGATAATGTCAAAATTTCGGAAAAAGGAATCTAACGCCCCAGTCACTGGGTCTAAGTCAGTGCCTACATCATGATGCTTTGTGACTAGGAGTTTCATCTTTGAAAGGGCAAGGCCTTAATTTCATTTCGCAAAAAGCACTTTCGTTGGAAAATCTATGGGAAAATTTGAAGGGGCACCAAAACCAGGGCAACAGAGGTCATTGCCTCCATGGGACCATGGCTTTTGTGTAATTCCATGTCTGTACACCATGTGCTACTTCCACTGCTCCTGTGAGTATGTGCTGATTGCGTGATTTAGGTTTCACCCTCACTTTACACTAGCTTACCACATTGTTGAATTACACAAACTGGTTGGTGGAAGTCTAGAATTTGGGTTGGGTAAAATCCACTCGACCCCAGAGCTTGTAACTAAAAATGTTAACTCGATTGGAATCTGTCTACAACACCAGAATTAAAATGAGAAAAAACTACACAGTTTTGTTTTTAACTAATGGGCTCGGCTCACAAGGGACAGGAGGTGTTAATTTGCTCAAAATCGTAAACAGATACAGAAACTTACATAATTATGTTACCAGGGAAAAAAAAATTTTGTGTGCTTAAATTCCCTGTCAATTTGAATTTGTTTTTCTTTTTCTAACTGTGCTTGGACTTCCCCCTCTGTTTTGCCTGAAGTTGGGAGGGCAGTTGCCTCCTACCCCTCCCTCTGGGTTGTACACAGTATGCCTAATTCAGTTCACTAGTGCAGTCCTCAATCCATCAAAAACAAGTGAAACATGTTTTGGAAGGGTTGCAGTAAAGAACGTGATAAATGTCTATTTGGTTCAATGAACACCAATACTGTAAACAGAATCAGGGAGTTGAACTTGCAACAGTTCATGGTCTGTTCATTTAAAATATAATTTAAATGACAAAGTGACGTCAATCCAGTTTGATTAACTTCAGAGATTAAACTCATGTTTTGTCTCTTTTAATATTTAATGAATTGATTGATTGAAAAAGACATAGTTTCTGACGTTGCTCCTAGACTGCCCTAAATTGTAGGAGGATACATGTAAGACTAGACAATGGTTTTAACCATTAAAATGAAATTTCATTGCAGTGTGCTGTCAAGTTTGACCGGTGAAATGAAAACATACCTTGTTTGGAAAAAATATCATGAGAGTGATGAAACAATATGTTTTGATGTAAATAATGCTAACTGAAAACCACACCGCCTTCTTAAAGATGAGCAAAAATTTCTCAGTAGAAATTAAAGAAATTGTCTTGTAAAAATAGGTCCCATGATCAAATGTTTCTGATAAAACTACAATACTTTGTCTAGTAATATGTAGTAGAGATTTGCTTGGAATCCAAGCACTGAAAGACACAACCATGTTAAAATACTTTAATATAGAGGGGGGGTTTAATGGTTTTTATATGAATATTCATCTATAAATTTACATAAAGTGGTTCTCTCACCTGATCAAGCAAATGAGAAAATAACATCGTTTGTTTCTATGCATAATTGTTCATGTACATACACGTTTTTAGTTGTAAGCTTTGTACAAAAGCCTATGGGGCATTTTATATACATTAAAATAGAACAGTCTGGGTTATTCATTTTATTGTGTTTGATAGAATACCATGGCCGTCTGCCAAGATTTTGACACACTTCTAACATTTGTTACCAGCAAATATCAAAAGAGTGTAGTAAGTAAGAAGACTTTAAAATTGAAGTGATAAACATCTTCATGAGAAATGACGCAGGGGCATCGTCGTACACCGCTAAATTAAGACACAAAAGAGCAACCTGTCCCACTCGGCCATGGATTAATTCAGTTTAATTTCCCATGGCATTATGTATCCTCTCCTGGCGTTAAGGGGTCACCATCAGGAGGTTCTTACTCAGTTGTTGTCCGTTGTTGCTTAGAGGGGTTTTGTAGTAAAGTCTAGAAGAAGATTGACTAGATAGTGAGAGGGGCTTGGTACAAACTGAAGCTGTTGTCATTTGGGGGTTTAAATCCCATCATCTCTGGATTCAGAGAGGGATCCGTATTTTACATTTTTGTCAAGGTGCATGGTCGCTCACTTGTCACGCTTTAACCTCATGTTTCTGAGTCGGATCGTCGGCAGAATTGGCAAATATTTGCTGTAGGCTTAAAAGCTAGGCAGGGTTTGAATTTCAAGACTTCTACCACACATTGCTCTGGAATCAATTTTACAAGACCCAAAATATCTTCTTCTCTCTGTAGGTCTTTATCTAGATGTAAAAAATAAAAAATTTAAATAAAAACTAGCCCACTCAGCTGATTTCGGTTGGTAAATAACCAAAATTAGGGACAACGTGTTCACATTCTGAAAACTGGGCATGGTTTTTCACAAGTATTTTCTACTGATTGACTCAAAGCATTTAGTCCATAATTACATTTTGACAGGTTATGGTTGACCACAAAACATGAACACTGCCTGCGACCATTATGTCATTGTCAGCTCTACCAATCCTAATGCACACTCATCTAGCAATTTCTCTTATGTATACAAAATGCTGCGCAAATTATATCAGTTGCTACTCAAAATTATGATTTGCTATTCATTGTTAACAAAAATACTTGACAAACTAATTCCCTGTGTTCCTTTAAATAACCTGTGACTCATAATGGTAGTACATTGTAATTATTAACACATCAGCGTCTAGAGCAATTATAGCTCCTAGACCTGGTAAAGTCATCAGGAACACATGTCCAGCATGTATTGTTAGGCCTATAATGTACATACTGATGCTATGCAGCATGATCAAGGCCTTGACAGATTGACTGCATGGAAATGTCTTGCTTATCTAGGAGTGAATCAGTCAATTTCTTAGTAGGATTAATTGGAATTCGTTTCCAAGACCAACTTTTCCTGATTGTAACATCTTCATTTAAAGTATTTGGGTACTTTTTGTACAAAAAATGCAATATCCACAGATTTACATTAAACTTACACCGTTTAAAGATAATGATAGTAGAAAGCGTACCCTAAAATATTAGTTGCTGAGGTGCTGTAGTTTTTGAGAAATGAGTAAAACAATGTCATGAAAATACGTTTTACATGTACAGTACATGTACATGCTAAAATAATTGTTGTCTCATGATAACTGAGACGAAAATTATTGTGTTTTTTGTCCCACAAAAAGTACATGTCCCTTTAAATTATTTAACAAGAAACAACATATTGTGATGATCACAAGTCGCAGCTTTGTTATATTATTGTGAAAAAAGAAAAATGTGTGTACCATTTTCCATGAACATACATGTACTTGTACTCAGTCACTTTATGTGTATACGGAACGGTTTATTTGTCATCTTGTTGTACATTGTAGTTCCGGTTTCTCTTTGAGTTTTGTTATGTTCGCTGGCCTTATAAGCAGCCGGCCTCATCATGTTTTTTGGAGGGTGACAAAATAGTGACAGGTGTTTACTTCATAATAATGGATTTTGGACTGGATTGTTGAGACCTTCCTTACAAAATGGCATTGACCGTCAAGCCTTGTGCCTCCACAGAGATCACTTTGATATGGTTTGAATTGAAATATTTTAAAGAGCCAACCCAATCTATTATTCCTTTGTTGATGTTGGTCCTATTGAAAAATTGGCAGCCTACAGTAGGCCCTAAAAAAAATTGATATGTTAAAAAAATTTGAAGTCATTTTGTTTATAAATCCTGCCAAACACATTTCTTTGATGGTTGAATATGAATAAAGTACATGTATGACTTAAAGGTGCAACCCAGCTACATGTATCATCAGATGTGAAAAGATTTGCCAATTTTAAAATATTCTGGTTTGCCTATTTTCCTAAGTCCCCTTTGTTCATGAAAATTGTCCTACCCAGTCTTACCTAGATAATCACCTAGAAGAAAACATTCCAAAGACGACCTTGTTTCAATTGGTGCTTCCACAAATATGGGTCCAGAAAGCCCTACACTTTTGGAGAAACAAAAACCCTGTGAAGAACCCTGAGTGACAGTGACATGTACAAAAGATGCATTACAGAAATTAAGAAAGATTACCTTGAAAACCTCAAGGTTGCTCGCTGTGGTTGTATGTTTTAGGCAAAGAATTGAAGAGGCTGAGATCTGAGAGAACTAGATGTCAAGGATGTCAAGGATATCAGGCAATTTCGGTCTTGCTTCTTGAACCTGATGGTTAACAAAATAAGAACGTAAAAAAAAAAATTAAAGAGAAGAATCATAAACCACTGCTTAGAAAAGACTTAAAAGATGCAGAGTTATGAGAGAGTACAAGACAGACAATATTGTAAAATTTGATTTAAAATTATCTAATTGATTTAACATCTTTATTTGATTTATAATACATATGGGGTACTAAAAAATTGACCACAACAAAAACTCAAGATGCGTGATGCCCAGGACACACTGTTCTTTTTTGATCTAAGATTTTAATAGAAATACTTTAAGATGCAGAGCTGAGATGGAGACAGGTGCCTCCTTGGTCTCCTCCTATTATCATCAACATCTTTAAGAGATCCACTTCTATCAGTCTCAAGCACTTATTGCCTCAAGCGGGACAGGACATTATTGAGGTCTATTGTGAACTCAGACATTGATCAGTTTCAACTGGAATAACATCTCCCCAGGGGTGGGGGGATTGGGTTGAGTTCTCCCCTGGGAGATGGAGGAAAGTGTTCTCCTCAAAATGTCAACTTGTAGCGCCTTGATTTGCTTAGATTGTCAAATGAGGTGCAGTGCAATGAGAGAACGAGTCTAAAAAGTTTAAATATAATTTGAAGATCGATGATGTTGCTCGTGAAAGGAAATTGGTATGCAATGTACAATGGCTTTTTCCATCGAGACTTCAATCCTTCTTGAATAATGTAGGAGCTAGATTGAGGCTGGTAAATAAAATAGTCTGGCCCATTTTCTCGAAGTAAAATAACTGAGTGAAATCGATTTTGTTTTATTTTTTTTATTTTATTTTTTTTTAATTTGTTTTTATACGTTAGATCAATCTCGCAAAAGTCATACAGATAAAACCATTTAAAACCAAGCATAAACGCACAGTGAAAAACATTTTAAAGACCTTGGTCCATTAAATTCAGCTTCCTAAGCCGTAACTGAAACAATTTCAGTCCAGAATCTAAGAAAAATCCTGTCGAGAACTCATCAAAGACTGGAAAAGTAAAAACATTATATCAAATTCTCTGTTCAATTTCCGTGAGTACATTCAATTTTCGGGATGACTAGGCAGTTTATGCCTCCTATAAAATTCTTGGAACGTTTCACATCGTATTCATGTAATGTATACATGTACATGTACATGTATCCATGAAGCATACATGTTGTACATCTAGCTGCCAGTGGGAAAAACAGACATCTGAACAAATACAGGGGTGGCAGTGTTGAATATTATTTTTTGGGTTTTGATGCATCTGAGAGGTATTGATTTCACCACTCTGTTCAATATTGTGGTTACAAAAAAGTACTATTTTACATGTGTAACAAGTATTTTTTGGGGTGTTTATTTTCGCAATTTAATGTTTAGGCCCTAATAGGTCTTGAATTTTATCTTTGAAAGAGCCTAAAGTTGCAATGAGGTTGTACCTTTAAGATGTTCCCCATCTGTTCCCAAAGAGAACTTTGTTTTACCCCCATTTACATGTGTTAAGGGCACTTCTAATTGGAAAATCTTAAAGTCTATGAGAGCACCAAGGCCAAGACCAGGGTAACAGAGGACATGGCCACTGTGTATTATTCACTGCTACTGCTACCCACATAAGGAGGAGAGCATCTTTCAGTCGTTGAAGTCTTGATTCTGGGGCACCAAACCAGCTGGGCAACATATGCCATGGCCGCCCGGGCTTCCTGGTATTCAGCTTTTGTTTGCTTATCCTGAAAATCACATGGAAATTTGGTTGGTAAACCTGTTTTTATCAAGGAAGAAATTTCATGCTAAGCAAATTTTTGTGCTTAGCAGCTCTATGAAATTGGGCCCAGGACTGTATTTGCAAACCCAAGTCTAAATGCTGCGTATAGCATTTTGTTTGTTTGATGAGCATGAGATCAGAATACTCAAGTTACACAACATTTTCATTAATTGTTAGATATCGACCGATGAAGCCTGTAGGCAGGTGCCTAATTAAGCAAACTAATTGATTCTTCTCATTAGAAGATTAAATTAATTATCTTTATCTGTAGTGTAGTATGATTCGGAGATAATGTAGTTAGTGAGTACTCCATTTAAGATGGGATTTACATCTGGGAGTAGAGTCTGACTCTCTTCAGATTTTCAAGGAACTTTCAAAGACTCATTTGCTTGAATCTTTAATTTTGTAACTATTTCTTTTAATATTTCATAATTGATTTACTTTTACGTAAAGAGGTCAGGCTATGTATGCACTAATGTCTTGACAGGCTTGTATTCCTCTTACTTATTATTATTATAATCCAGAGAAGGATTCTGCACAATACAGGAAAATGGGGATGCTGTTTGTAAAGAAGCTCTTGTAATTTTATAAACAATGCTAACGCTGTGTCCATTATGAATTTTTTTTTTTGCCGAATGTAGAGCATGAAATCACGAGGAAGACATAGTACATGTTTTTTTTTTTTTTTTTGCACTGCTGGAGAACAACCAAGGGGGAATATTTTTATTGGAGCAAGCGCCATGAGCACTTTTTGTCATTATTATTATGTACTTGAAGCATTGTAGCAGGATTTCTCCTGATTTCAGGATATGTTCATCAGTCTTCCGGCAACTTCAAATGCACTGTGTGTCAGGGAATGGTTTCATCAGCAATTTAATTCGATTGACCTTATTTTGTGCACACTGAATGCCAATATTGAGTAACAAATCATGTTTTTTGAGTAGCAACTGATACATGTGTTGCATTATAAAATTGTTCTTCTATAAAAGGGAAATCTTTTGCTGTTGAGTATACAGACAAAATGTAGCAATACAAAACTGTTATGATTCCTTGCTCTGACTGATAATGTACGTAATGTACGTTTGTAAAGTAAATGTCTGTATACGATGCCAATGGCCGAAGGAAAAAGAATTCACAGAATTTTGATCGGTGATAAGACCTAGCAAATATTTCCGAAGGCATTCATGAAGACGCGTATAACCTTTCCATCTTGCCAACAGTGGATTGCTTAGAATTTGTTATTTTGGCTTCAAGAAGGTTTCCGCATCCCACAGTTAAATTTTTTTCAAAACACGAATTCAAAATGTTGTGAAGATGGAAAATGAAGTACAGATTTTATACTGTCGGAGTGTCCCAAAATTATTCCACGGCATAGATGATACATGTACCTTGTGATTTTGCTGCCGTGCCCTTTGCAAAGATCCAATACAAGTTTACATGTTTCCTCATATTGGGGAAGTGCTTCTTATTGGCAGAGAAAGATTAATCTGCTCCTTCAAGATCAAAGTACATGGTACATGTACGTACAAGACCTTTATCTACTGTAAAGGCCACATAGGTCTGGAATTACACTGAGACCATGGCCTCCGTTGCCCTGATCTTGGCCTTTGTGCCCCTTCAAAAGTTTCTCATTAGATATGAGATGTTCGAATGGAAAAGCCCTTTACAAAATGCAAATGTCCTTGCCCTTTTCTAAGACGTAATTTCAGGCCTGCATGATGTACCTCTAGCACCGATTGGTTATCCATGGTAACAATGTCTCGTATGAAATGCATGTGTAATGTACGTGTTTTTTGTCAAGTATGCACCATGGACTGGGATTAAGTGATTAAATAAATACAGAATTAGGAATTCAACTGTACATTGGACACTAAACAACTTGTACAATGTGCAACGTAGTATACATAATCACTTGTTTGCTTGAATGCTACAACACGTTGGACTTAATATGCGCAGAGAAAGGGCAATAGTCTGGAAAACATTATCGGCAGCGAAGATTCCAAGGAAAATTAAAGACAAGATGATAGATACTGAGATGGTTTGATGAGGCGGAGATTAATATGTGAAGAGGTGAAGATGGTTTGATAAGGTGAAGAAAATTACAGGCATGCCACTCATCATGGCAGCAGCCCACATCATGTACATGTATGTGTACTGTACATCATGTACGTGTACTGTACAATGTATGTCGTGTACATATGGTACTAATCAGGTTTTCCCTTTGAACAAGCGACTGGGCCGCTTGTTTTATTTATTTATTTATTAATTTTTTGCAAGGATTGACAAGGAAAAATACACACAAACATAATCGGAATGGGGGAAGAGCTGCTCGTCTCATAAACTAACTTAGAATAAACCAAATTGCGCAGTAGTTCTTTTAAAACCAAGAATAAACAGTAGGCCTAAACACCATCTAGAAAACAGTCTGAATGCCTCATATGTAGAGTATGTAGGGTCTGTATTGTGAACTACAGTTGTATACACCGTAAGACCGTGGAGGTAGAAATAGATTTCTACCTCCATGGTAAGACACAATGTACTGTTGCATCTTGAAGTTCCAAAGACATTTCATCATGTCGTTGACCACTTAACCCAGCGGGGACTCCATGATGCGATCACCATGAGCACCACCTCCAGACATTAAACAGAATGAGAAATATCACACCAGGGTTCTTTGGGAACCTTATTACCTCATCCTTAACTCCTCTGTCAAGATTATAGAGTAACCATGTTGTATTTGACGAGGCAGTAAACATGCATTAGGTTCATTAGGATGAAGGCATCTTGTAAATATTGCAGACATGATTCACTGTTTCCCAGTAAAGGAAGTTTAAAGAGACTTGTGACTATCGACTTGTGAAGAGAAGGGCTTGAAATTTCCTGTTCTTAATATCTCTCAGAACTCATCAAACAAAAAGTTCTATCAACCCAACTATGATCTTCCACATCCTCTCACCTTCAACTGATGCCTGGTCCTTGTGTGAAAACACGCGACAGTGATAAAACCTTCTCTTTGGCTCTCCAAATTAATGGAACACTCTCCCTCCCAAAATTAAAAATGTTTCTTCCTTACAAACATGTTGAATACTCACTTTTTCAAATCTATGTAGTAACCCCATTCTGCAGCTTGTTATTGCGATAATCTTGGAAGGCAATTGACAGATAAAGATGTTACACAATGAGGTATTTTGTTTCGCCGTGTCATGACATGTGTTTATAACAAATCCGTAATTCTCGCTAACAAGAATTTATATTGTTTTACCGTTTTCTCAAAAAGTAAAGCATTTCATGGACTAATATTTCAAGAGAAGTCTTTCACCATTACCTTCTGTAAACCCTGTAAATTATTTGTAAATCTGTGAACTTTTTTTTTTTTTTCCTGTACCGAAAGGGTCCAATGGCTTTAAAGGAACACGTTGCTTTGGATCGGTCGAGTTGATCTTTGAAAAGCGTATTTAACCGTTTGTTATAGAATGCATATGATTAGAAAGATATTTTAAAAGTAGAATATAATGATCCACACAAGTATCACTCGAAATTACGTGGTTTTCCTTTTACCTCATCGACAAACACAGTCAGCCATTTATGGGAGTCAAATTTTTGACTCCCATAAATAGCCGACCGTGTTAGTTCTCAAAGTAAAAGGAAAACCACGCAATTTTGAGGCAAATGTGTGTGGATCATTATATTCTACTTTTAAACATCTTTCTACCCATGCATTTAATAACAAACGGTTACAAACGCTTTTCAAAGACCAACTCGACTGATCCAAGGCAAAATCACAGTGGTGCAGTGTTCATATCTAGTCCTGTTACTCCATAGAGAAAGGTTACTGAGATCAGGAATATCTGGATTTATTGTACACAGTGCCCCTTTACATTATTGTTCAGTGCCCCTTTAAAGCTCACATTGTAAGTGGGTTGATGCCCCAGTTTCACAGCACCGGCTTGAGTTGAGTGTTGTGAAGATCATACTCCTACGTCTTCTGACCTTTTGCCTGACTAATGTTTTCTGCTCATTAGTGCCGTACATGTACAGATCATGTTCAAGAGGTTTTATGAGCGTCACGCTGCAGCCAGCTACGTCTAGTCCCTGTGTGTTTCTCATGTTAATAGTACAAAGTACTGGAATAGGGCCAGACTACCTGTCACCCCATATCTGATTATGGTCACATTAAATTATTGTAAAGTACAGATTGACAGATGGTAAATACCAAGAAACTAGGATTACAAAGTGGCAATACTGATAGTTGTAGACACACACACTCACACTGTTATTGTTACTTGCTGTTGGTGTTTTTTATTTGTCTATTGTCATGATTGTAAAGCTGTTGTTTTGTTTCGTTTTGTAGTCTGTTCCTTGACAAGCCCCCCCCCCCCCAATAAAAACTTAACAACACCAAGTAGAAATCATTCAGAGGAATTTGTTATAATTTAGTTATTTCTTTGGCCGAAATTTTGGTTCAGACTTCCCCAAGTTTTAACAAATCCTGGGAACCCTTAAGTTTCATGAACTGCTTCTTCAAGTCATTAATTTCTTATTTCATTTCTTTGCATCACAGCAAGCCCAGGCTGAGCAAGAAGAAGAGTTCATCAGTAATACCCTCCTTAAGAAGATCCAAGCTCTCAAGAAAGAGAAGGAGAAACTAGCCGTCAACTACGAGCAAGAGGAAGAGTTTCTTACCAATGATCTGTCCAGAAAACTAGTTCAGGTAACTGTAAATTATTTTATCAGAAAGATCAGTAATAAATAGCGAATAATTCTCTGGGGTTTCCCCTCCCACATCCAAAACTGAAACTTCCTTCCTGAGTTCTTATTTACCCAATTTAAGGAAAATGTGTTTACACGCGCTAAAATTGTGCGTGGTTTTTCACTACTTTATTTTCTCCTTATTTCGAGGACTGTTGTCTTACACCTTGAAAGTCACTGGACACTATTGGTAAATGTCAAAGACCAGTCTTCTCACTTGCTGTATCTCAATATATATATGCATAAAATAACAAACCTGTGAAAATTTGAGCTCAATTTTTGAAAGAAAAACACCCTTGTCACATGAAATGTGTGCTTTCAGATGCTTGATTTTGAGACCTCAAATTCTAAATCTGAGGTCTCGAAATCAAATTCGTGGAAAAACACTTCTTTCTCGAAAACTATGTATTTTCAGAGGGAGTTGTTTCTCACAATGTTTAATACTATCAACATCTCCCCATTACTCATTACCAAGACAGGTTTTATGCAGTGTCCACTGCCTTTAATATAAGCTCTGCAAGGTAAACCACCACATCTCTGCACCAGACCCTGGGGTGCCCATTACATGTAGTTAATTAAAACAAAATACAAGGAGACAAGATAAACAAATCAATGATGTTTTCGTTCTCAGCTCCGGCAAGAAAAACACCAGCTGGAGAGAACCCTGGAGCAGGAGCAAGAATACCAGGTCAACAAATTAATGAGAAAGATCGAGAGACTTGAGAACGATACCGTCTCAAAACAGAAGAAACTCGAAGAGGTAATAAGAAGAGAGCGTTGTTTTTCTTAAGTAAGTTAGGTTTTGCGGTGACACCATGTAAGAAATCTCTTTTTTAGTAGTGCTGGCTCTGAGAAGAGCTGTTTTTTTTTCTCTCCTTAAATTGAAGGTTGTCGGACACACTGCCAAATGTAATAAATGTAGAAGCAACTCAAGGTGAGGGCTATTTATACATAGTTTGATAGTCAAGTTAATACTAGATGCTAATGGAATCCCTAAATCCAGGGTAGTTGTATTAGAAATTTAATATAAGGTCAGGTTAAAGGAGTGTTGGCTTGGATATCGGGTAAAAACGTTATCATGAATTGTTGGACTGATCTGACATGGGTTGACCGAATCATGACCTAATCGAAGCCTCACCTAAATCAAGTCTAGGTTGTTGACTTAAAAGTTTGGCACAACTCAACCTGACCTAACCCCTTTAAAAAAACGATCAGAATTGACTCCACCTGGTCCCTACCAAAGCTGACCTCAATCAAATGATAATGCATTCTTACCTGATATGACCATAACAGACCTCAATCTTATCAGACTGACCTGACCTGACCTGACCCAACCTGGTCTAACCAAACCTAACCTGACTTTACCCTGACATTACCTGACTCTACTTAACCTGACCCGACCTGATCTATCAACCCAACCTGACCTACATATAGGGCCTGAACTGGACAGACCTGACCTAACTTGACCTGACCCAGACTGGTCTTATCGAACCCCACATTACCCGACTTTTCCAAACCTGATCTGACCTGATCTGACCTGACCTGACCTGACCTGACCTGACCTGACCTGACCTGACCTAACCTGACCTGACCTGACCCAATTGCTGGAATATGACCCATTCAGTAATGCCATGTATTTTTCCATGCAGATGGTTCTGCCATCCTGCCTCTACACTACATCTAAAATCCCCTTAGTGTCATCATTTTATTTTAATGTGAGTAACTTTGCATGGATTGATGCACTGTTCTCCCTCAATGTCTTCATCGTTGGTCTTAGAAAACAAAACTCCCAAATGTTCTGTGGATTCTTGTTTTTCATGTCTAAGTCCAGTTTTGTATGTTTTAGTGAGTAACCGTACTGCCTCTTTACAAGCCTGGACTTTCATCTTTGAGAGGTCGAAGCCATTTTCATTTTGCTAAGTTAGGACGGGTTACTCGTCCCGTCCTAACTTGAGATAGGATTAATCCTAGCGCTTCATGAAATTCGCTGTAAGGGAAACAAGACCTCCATGGCCTCTGTAGTTCCAGGCTGGTCTTTATTATTCACTGCTTCCATATCACTGCCAACTATTTGTTTATGATGGGAGTAAGTCCAATACTTCAGATTCCTGTTATTGTTTTTCGCTAAAAGAACACAAAATTATTCGAATACATGTAGATGTTAAATCGTTTACAGTACCCGCTGCCAAAACATAGGGTTCGAACTGCCTTTAGCCACCGGGCAATCTCGGTGGTCTAGTTGGTATGACACTGCTCTAGAATTGCAAAGGTCGTGGGTTCGAATCCCACCCGAGTAATATGCAGAACTTGAGTAAGTACTGAGTATACAATGCTAACACACATCGGTGTTTATGGGTAAAAAAACAAAATTAATATTCATTTTATTCTGCACTTGTGTCCTACCCGCTGGTGTAATGAGGAGAACATCTCCAAGTCATATTTTAACTTAAACTAACAACTTTTTTTATTGTTGTCTCGCAGTTGAGAAGAGAGAAAGTTGATCTTGAGAACTGTCTTGAGCAAGAGCAGGAGGCATTAGTGAACAGACTGTGGAAGAGGATGGACAGACTAGAGGCTGAGAAAAGGTGAGTCCCTTAAGATCTTACAAACATCTTACCTTGAACCACGCCCAAATCCATGATTTGTCATCATGACATGAAGTCCCTTTATTTCCAGATTGTTGTCACTGAGCACATAAAGAAAACTGAAATCAGCTGATAAAGTTTACTTGTGTATGACTGCACTTTTGTATCTACTGTCTTTATTTCAATGCATTTTTACTTTTGTATCTACTGTCTTTATTTCAATGCATTTTTACTGTTGTATCTACTGTCTTTATTTCAATGCATTTTTACTGTTGTATCTACTGTCTTTATTTCAATGCATTTTTACTGTTGTATCTACTGTCTTTATTTCAATGCATTTTTACTGTTGTATCTACTGTCTTTATTTCAATGCATTTTTACTGTTGTATCTACTGTCTTTATTTCAATGCATTTTTACTGTTGTATCTACTGTCTTTATTTCAATGCATTTTTACTGTTGTATCTACTGTCTTTATTTCAATGCATTTTTACTGTTGTATCTATTGTCTTTATTTCATTGCATTTTACTGTTGTACTGTCTTTGTGTCAATGCATTTTTTAATGTTGTATCTACTGTCTTTATTGCAATGTTTTTGCATATTTTACTGTTGCACATGTATTAACTGCATGTTTACTGTTGTACATATCTACTGCTTTTATGTTTAATGCATTTTCACTGTTGTATCCACTATCTTTATTGCAGTGCATTTTTACTGTTGTATCTACTATCTTTATTGCATTGCATTTTTACTGTTGTATCTACTGTCCTCATGTCAAAGCATTTTTACTGTTGTTTCTACTGTCTTTATTGCAATGTATTTTTAATGTTGTATCTACTGCCTTTATGTCAATGCATTTTTACTGTTTTTTTGGTTTTTTTTAATCCTTTAATTAACACTTAGAGGTTTAAATTTTTTAATTTATCTTTTTCCCCTTTTACTCTTTTTAATATTTATTTTTTTTATTTTTAGGTTTGGTGTCCTTTTTGGGCTTAAATTTTTTTATAGTTTAGTTTGAGGCCTACTTTACTCTGTAACTATTTGCTTTTTTTATGTGGCTAAGAATTTTAGGCCTATTTTACTCTGTCTCAGGGGGAAAAGTTACTGATGGGGCTACCCCATAGTTAGTTTTCCACCAAACATTGTAGTGTCCACGTTACAACATTTTCCAGAACATGCGTTACAAATAATTTTTCAATCATCACTTTTATTAACAGAATGCTTCAAGAAAAGCTGGACGAGCCAGTGTCTGCTCCAGCCTCACCAAGGGAAATCAAAAACGGGAACACAACAGAAAACTTGTCGATTTACGTCGACCAGCTACGCAGTGAGGTCAGGAAACTTAAAGGTCAACTAATGTCATCGCAGATGGAACGTAAGGAAAATGGCAACAATTAGGGGAGAGAGAGAACAAAATTTGTGTTATAATTTTATTTATATTTAGGTTGACATTTATGTGATCCTGTTTCAGCAGTGAAACCAATGAAGACGTACATGTACCTTGCTCTCTGGCATGACTGTTGACTACAGGCCTGGATTTACACAGTGGCCACACACAGGCCATAGCCTCAATTGCCCCTGGTCTCGGCCTTGGTGCCCCTTCAGAAGTTTCCTAAAGACTTCCAGATTTTCCATTAGAAGTGCCCTTTGCAAATTTGCCTTTGCTCAATGAAAGATGAAATTCGAGGGCTGGATTGATGTTTCTGTTTTCAATATGGAGAGGTTTGCGGTAACACCATGTAATGACTATCTCTAATGCGTTGGGGTGGTTCTGAAAAGAACCAATTGGTTTCAACTCGACGTTTCGATCCGTATGCTCTGATCGTCGTTTCTGATTTCTTTTTATTCCTTAGATCAAGAGAGAATGAATCACCTCGTTCAAGAGGAACGAGAAATCAAAGAAGAGAACCTCCGTCTACAACGCAAGCTCCTGTTGGAGCAAGAGAGAAGAGAAGCTCTTAGCAGGCACCTCTCAGAGAGCGAGTCCAGTCTGGAGATGGATGACGAGAGGCAGTTTAACGAGATGGCGGTCCATGGAAGCCTCAGACCTCGGACGATATCAAGCCCCATCCCGTACTCTCCCAACCCTAACAGACCCATATCACCAGGTATGTGAAGAATGAATGTCTCCAGTAGGATGTCCTAGAGAAGGCCATCAATAGGGTCTTACAAATAGAAGGCAATCAAATGTCTTGGACACAAGACAGCTCTGAGTGCCTTGTGTGCATCTTTTCTTAGATACCTGATGGCTCTTGCTATATATGTGAGATCTTAAAAATCTTTAGATTTTGAGAAAGATTTTGCTAGGGTACAAAAATACGAACATTTTCACTTGATGCATGATAGAATTGCTGTAAATATTTTGAAGAATGATACCTGAAGAATGTCGACTAACTTTTGATAAAACTGCCAACCGCCTTCCTTCCCAGAGAATGTTTTTGTGTTATTTACATTTCTGTAAACTAGACATTGCATTTGAACACCTGTATTCTTTCCCCCACTGAGTGTTACATGAAATGCCTTGAGATATTATTTGTACCTCCATCATTGTTAAACAAGGGCTTAATTTCATAAAGCTGTTTCAAAGCAGAAAATATCACAACAAATTTGTGCTAAGCAAAATAAATAGGATACCAGTCAAGGATGGTATGTGACATGTTATTTTGGCTGGTAACCGTACCCTGGAAAGCACCATTTTGTCATGCTCAGCTACTTTGTTTGTTTAAGCAGCTCTATGAAATTGGGCCCTGATCTTCGTGAGAGCCTGTACACTACACTGTACCACTAGAGGGCCCTATGGTACACTTGCTGCCAACTGACTTGATTTAGTGTTTACTCTTTGCATCATGTTTTTAAGTTTTAAGTAGTTATTTCTATTTGGCAAAATTGTGTGTCAAGCGTTTATTTGAAGGCATGTTGTTGACCCTTTTCTGTCACTATACAGCATGTTGCATGATCGTTGTAAACCCATTATGATTTCTGCATTTTGCTTTTTCTTCTTTCCTCTCCCCCTTGTATACAACCCACATTGTCCATGCCTGCCTGATGCCCGTACATGTTGTGTATGTTGCAAATGTTGTCTGCTGCAACCACCTTGCTGACTTCTTGAACTGACAGCGTTGCACACCACTTTCTCCCCTTCCTCGTCTCCAGCGAGCCGAAGTACGCCCTTTGCCGTGGGGCCACCCAGTCATCCCTCCCCCATCAGCCCATTTGGAACGTCCCCACCAATCGGACCAAGTCATCTGGTACATGTGAGTATTGGATGAGTTCATTTTGGTCCAAGGGTTAAACAATCTAAAGTAAATCATATGTTTTGTTATCTTACATGTACCTCCTTTTTCACACAGTTCAGTACAGTGGAAATTCTTTGAGATGACAAGAAAAACATCAACTTCTACCCTTGAATTTTCAAATTTACAAAAACTTTATAGTACTGGTTTACTCTCACAACAAAGTTCCATTCAAACAAGAAATATTTATTACAAGAAACTTGGGAATAACAGAAATCAAAGATCACATGTTCAGTCATGTGTACAAGTTCTTGAAAACTGTATACACAACTTTTAGAGTGCAGGTTTAGCAGCAAATGTCCTGTTCAGAGTGCAGTCGTTGGTTTCAGGCTAGATTCAAATAATTGGTTTTAGGTACAGGTTGACGACTGTCTATACCCACACATTACCTCTGAACCCAACAGCCAAAGCCATGTCCGTCTTTGGCTGTTACTGTAGCAAGATCCATGTAGTTGTCTATACTTCTTCATTTTCGTAAGCCGTAGCCAAAGACGTCTCATTCAGACCTAGCTAATTTACCCTCCGTATTTACATCTTCAGATGGGCTCTTCATCGCCTCAGGTCCAGGTAAGGTCAACGACCCTCAATGACCCCTAACCTGTAGCTTTCAACTTTGACTCTTTATAATAATGTACTGTAACCTCTGAACTCTGTAAACAACAATAGCCTAACATTCCCTTGCCCTTATCCCCCCCCCCTTTCTAATCTACAATACCTGCTTTTACTTAAGGCTCTATCCGAATTGCCGGCTGTGGCTTTGCTAAGGGGGTTTCTAGGGCAGTTTTTTTATATTCTTCAATGCATGTACCATGGTGATCCAGCCACAGCCGCTAATTCGGAAACTGCCAGAGACGGCTTCAGGAGTCACTGTAAATTGACTCCGCCTTCTTAACACATTTGACCTTTGACATTCTTAAAGGTATTTTTTTTTTAAACAAAAACTGCTTCAATCATGACACCCTCTTATAGTGATGAATAATTGAAACTGATATTTAATGAGTGCTTATCTTCACTAACAATATTAGACATGACCAAAAAGTCTACAAATTTGTCATACTTTCCTTTCCATAAAGGCCTTCATTTTTATCGAGATATTACTGTCTTTTAATCTTAGGTTTCACAATCTGTTTTTTTTTTCCCAATCTTTTCAAAACATAACCTAAAATATCTTATTACAGAATAACGCCTTCATCATTCATCACAAAAGTTTATTTAATTATTTACCCATGGCTTTTGATTGGTCAGAGGATTTCGCTAAAACAAAATTCAAAATCCCTTGATTCTTCATAATTTCTGCTTCACTTTTCCTACTGCTGACAGATTTTCCGGGTACAAGAATCTTTATGGGAATGTTCTCTTTCGAATCCAAGTAAATGTTAAACATGTTTTCCAACTGGATATCATGGTACCAAACAAAATTTAACATTCAAACAAGACTTGTTTTCTTTTTCTTTATACATTTTGTGACAGTTAATACATGAATAGTTTTGGGTCATTTCCAGGCCTGGAACTGCATGGAGGCCACGGATGCCATGGCCTCTGTTGCACCTGGTTTTAGTCTTCATGCCCCTCCAAAAGTGTTCCATAGACTGTAAAAACTTTCCAAAGAAAGTGCCCTTTGCATAATGAAAATGGCCTTGCCCTCTCAAAGGTGGAATTCCAGGGGTTGATTTCACAAAGATAGTCCCAACTTAGGACTAGTCCTGGGACTCTTGAGGAGTTAATAGCAGCTTACGTCCAGTCCTAAGTTAGGGTGACTAACTCGTCCTTACTTGAGATAAGACTAGTCTTATCTCTTTGTGAAATCCAGCCCAGGCCCGCTTTACCCATAGTGTATAATGCCCTTTCAAACACTAGATCCACATCTCTCCTTGTAAGGAGTTGTTCTTAATTCTTGCCCCCCTTGTTTGCACCCCCTTCAGATGGGCCATCCATCTCAGTCCCAGCTTCAGGTGAGTAAGCCGCATCCTTAACCCAACTTAAAAGAGATGTCGAGTCGGAAAATCATTTGCGAGAGACAAAAACAAGAAATGTATAACCTGTACACACAGTTGGTTTGGAAAATTTTCCCGCTCACATGTTGGAGCCCTTCTCAACAAATGGTTCAAAATCCAGCTTTGAGAATTTTTGGAGGGAAGACTGCTTTGTGAACATTCAAAGCTTGGCAAGAAGTCCTAAGTTTTGACATATAGTTATCAAGTGTCAAACTTTGTTTAACCTTAGAGTCATATCCAGAGTGCCTATGGTGGCTGAGAAGCGATTGAGAAGCACCACAGTGGTCCTGGAGCATGCACTTCAGTTGGTTGCCTCCAATTTGCCTGTAAAAGTTGCCTCCATTAGTAGACTTTTGAGACACTGGCGGCAGCAGACATAACATTCCGTTTTTACGGCTCTGAGCATGTGCGCATATGCTTAGTATTGCGTGTGTAGGTCTGAGCATGCGCACTACTGTGAAAAAGGACTGTCTAATAGTCTCCCATTTTTCCTTTAAAAGTTGCCTAGTGTGACAAGGCCCATAATCCGACAGAATAGAAAGATCATACTGTGTGCTAAATTTCATCATTATGGAGACGGACTTGAACACAAGCTCGTTCATGTTGTTTAGTTTATAAACAGCGTAAACATGAAATATCAAGAGTCCAGTTATTCTACCATCAAAAAATATCTTATGGCCCGATGGTTTCGACTCGAGCAGAGTCTTTCTCGAAGTCTACCATCCCAAGATTTGTTTATGAGTGGTGAGCTTGGTTTCTGCTCGACATCTCTCAGAAGTTGGTCCCCGCTACCAATATCATTTACTAACCTCTTTAATGACCTCAAAATGGAATGAAGGATGTGATGGGAGGTGGCATCTAATCACACAAAAAGCTTTATTAATGGTTTCCTGACAAGGTTTTGTCATGGGCCTAACATTGTGGTAATTTAAATGCTCAGGATTCTTGGTTTTAATAATTGGATTTTAACTGGTGGGAAAGTTCCACAGTTCCAAATCAAAGGCAGTGACTTAATTTGACCTCCTGTGACACTTCCAGGAGTGTTTAATTTTTGGGGGAAAAGAACTCCAAAGTAATTTCCAGCAATATCCTTCCCTGTCTTGTAGAAAATATTCCTCAAAATCTATTCACTTTTTATCTTCAAGATCATTTTCTGAATGCATTGCTGTCTCCGACATTGCAGCATGGAAATGTGGATAACAAATTAATTATGTGATAATTTGTCTATGGAATGCAAGCATCCAAAACCCATGCTTGTACAAAACTCTGTGAAAAACACAGGCATGTAACTTTTTGGCTGATTTTCCCACGTTATGGCTTCTCAGCTGTGCCATTAAAAACTGGAAAACGGGGCACTTTCCTCTTATTTTGACAAACTGCAGTTGCAATGTCTGAAACAAAATCTGATTGTTTGAAAATAGATTTGATAAATGAATTAAATTGAATCTACTTATAAATATGGAAGTAATTGTACATTTGTTGTTAACTTCTTATTATCTGGTCCCTTAAGATGCCTTGCCTAACCCTTCATTTGAAAAATCATCTAACTTTGGGTTCCATTCTCATCTTTACAGCATGTGCATCCATAACTTTACCCTTGTAACCTTTTGAGTATAAATCTTGAATTCTGTATCCTTTTGAGTGTCTGTATTCATTTCATCTTTTGAACATTTCAAAGAGAACTGAAGATGGTGTGATGGATCTTAACCAACATTTACACTGGGAGTAGTAGTGCATGGATTCATAAATCTTTATTTTGTTTTTAATTAATATTTTCATTATTATAATGTCTGAACAAACTGCATGACAACAAAGATTGAACTCTCCTGATGTATCTAGGTGCTTGACCTCCCAATGTGAAATGAGAGGTCAATGTCATTTGACCTTTCTTTGACCTTTCATTCTGGAATAAATCTGACGGTAGTCCTTGTGTTCTGTATATTCTGTTTCTCTCTAGACTTGTGTTTTTCTAGAACATTTTTGGGACAGTCTGTGTTTGGGGTGATACTAGAATCAAAATCCACACCCAGCCCCGTATGTTGGGCGGAGTAGAATGAATTGTCCTGCTTATTTTGTGTGTTTTAATGAAAGCCAGGAAAGTCAAAAGTAAAAAATAAAAATGTTTTTAAAGGTAAATTCCGTAAAAGAGGAATATTTTGTACTATTTTTTTCAAATTTTAATTGGCACAGTCCCTACCCCAATTCTTTTTTTACTTTTGTTTGAATTATTTGTTTTTATTCAAGTTATTCATTAATGGAAATAATAATGGTACGGTTTGTAGATACTTTTTGATTTTGTAGATTGTGAGAAATGTTATTTTTGTAGTTGTCTGCTAAGATTCTCTAATGATGCAACAACTTGATCAAACTTTATCTTCTTTTACTCCTCATCTACAGAGGCACCGAGTTGCCGTGGCAACAGGAAGCAGCAATTCAGGAAGTCACAACCCTGAGAAGTTTATTAAGCCCTCTGCTCCGACCTCATAGGAGGGGGCGGAGCTAGTACACCACCTTTAAGAGGGGTGGAGGTGAACAAAGGAAGATGAAGACTCTATTCTGATGAAGACGGAAGATTTAATGGAGATGGAGGAATTGAACTCGTTAAGGAAACCCTCCGGATGAGAGGTTGCCATGGTGATTGTTGCTATGGAAACAGTGATACATCTGTTGAGATAGTGGTAACTTCGGAGTTGCTTGAGCAAAAATCATATCCCCATTTGTGATTAGATTTCCTATTGGTGTTGAAGTTACACCTCGATCTGGAGTAAAATGTTGGTTTCAGATTTTGATCCAGATGGATGCATGCTAAAAGAAATCCCAAAGCCAGTGAGCTTCGGTCGAAATTTGTTCCACGAGTAAACTTTTTTCTATGTTGAACTTTTTTTTGCAGTCGATGAAAATTGCAGTCGCTGAAAATCTGTACAAATTGTTTGTGTCGTTTCGACAGATGGTTCAATTTAGCGCAACATTAAACGAAAAGATCCTCCTGTTAAAGAGTTTTGTGTATTTTGTAGATATCACTAGATTGATTTGGTTTCCTTCAGCTGGTGAACTCGGCAAAGGAACAAACTCAAGCCATAAATGTTTTAGATATTTGCATAGAATAACCCAACTGCAAGATAATTGTTGGCATTGTATAAAAAAAGTATCAGTAGTAAAAACGCTTCATATTTTTGCAAAAACAAATATTTTTGCATTTTCTCGGATGGATGACTGTACATTTGAGGCAGAATTAAAGTTTATTCCAAACTTTGACAGACTTCTGTAAAAGTTGTGACTTTAAAAGTTTAATGGCAATTTGCTGTCAGTTTGAAATAATCTGGATTCTTAAAATGATGATAAAAGATTATAGATATTTAAGAGAAAAAATTGTGTATATATATAAAAAATTATATAAGTTTGCCTGATGCTGAGTTTGTAAATGTGAGGAATTGGGGGGAAAAGGCAAGTGTGCTGAAAGATTGTAGACGTAATCGATGACATTGAAAACTTCATCAACTTTAACCCAAGAAAACTTTTTTTTATTAGTGTTACTAACTTTTGACAAAGTTATAACTTAGAAAAATTCTTCATGATCATGAAGGGGCACAGCAATTTTCCTCTGGTTAGGGGCACGCACCAGGCCATGAGGAAAATTAAAATTTTCATTGAAACCTTGCAAAGGGCACCACAGAAAAAGCACAGGGCACCACGGCAATGGCTGTGGGTGCTGTGGGTTAATTTGAGGCCTGTTGTAATGCTTTACTCAAAACGTACGTCAGTATACAGTGCAGCGTTGACTCTTTCTCTGCCAGTTTTCACTGTAAAACTGTATACAATTCAGATTAATTTTACTGGAAAAGATTGAAACACTTTGGTCCTGTCTATATTAGTGGCTTCAGAGTGGCTACGGCTTGAATGCTGAAAAAGCAGCTAACAGCCAAAGTCGCTTGATTCAAAAATGGCTTTTGTTTAAAAGGAACCCTGTCTTGATTTTGTGGGGTAAAGGTGCCCATTTTTTATTGTGCGTTTTGAGAGAATCGTTAAAAATAAATGTAGATGTATGTTGTATTTAAGATGGAAATGTAAGTGCAAAAGAGTTTCTTAAAGCCCACAGTAGTGTAGCAAGGCGTCACAAGGGAGGACTGGGCATCACTGGGCTGCAACTAATGGTCCAAATGGGTTCAACTGGGTGTTGAAGGGTTACTGAGGTAATCTCAATACTTTGCATCAATGTATGATGAATTTATTTTACTTTTTTTAAGAAAATGATTTTTGATCAGTTCTTGGTTTTTGTTTTATAAGTTTTATACAAAAAATGAAATGAAAATGTTGAACTCACCACGCTGAAGTGCTGTTCTAATTTGTCTGGTTAGAGTTAATAAATAAAATGGATCAGTTCAGTACAGGCTGACAGTTTTTATTCTTTACAACAGTTCACGTTATTCTCCAAGATAATTATTGTTATGCTAAACATTGTCCCTGAGAAAATGTTACTTTTACATCATTAATGCAAGTTCTGTGGAAAGAAAGAGGTGTGTTTTTAACACCTGCATTAAATGCAGTGTATACTTTTGGTAATTGTCAAAGAACAGTGCCCTCAATTGGTGTATCACACCATGCTTAAAATAACAATCCTGTGTAAATTTGTGCTGAATTTGTCATCGAAGTTGAAAGAAAATAATGAAGAGCAATAGTTGTGTAGCAGTAGTCTCCCGCAGAGCCGCAGTATCGTGAGATAGTTATGAGAAAGATGTTTTGCTGTGATTGCGACAGACTTTTAACGACCTGTCCATAATTTCGCCAACCAATATTGTGCACATGCGATACGCAATTTACATAATGTCTTAGGAAGGGCCTGTTGTGTTAACAAGCTATTGGACAAAAAATTCTTGTTTGAAATGAAAATTGCACTTTTGTTAAGGTGTATAAAAAGTGGCAATGAAAGGTAACCTAGCTCCTATCACGATATAGCAGTGTTTTGTATAAAGGCAGAAGCGATGGTAGAAGTTGCAAGCTGTTCCCAAAACTAGAATATTAGTGTAGAAAAAGACCAGCCAATGGTACAGAAAATGCCTTTGTGTTTTTCAGAAGTAAAAACAAACGTTTTATTCAGTATTTAAATAAAGCCCACTCACAACAAGCAAAATTTAACACACAAGAAGGGCATAATTCGGCCAGTCTGTAAATCACTATAGATACTCAAGAAGTATTTAGGACTCGTTTATTGTATATTCTTTGATAAATTGTTCAATCAAAGAAAACATTGCTCAAATTGTAATTGTGGCTAAAAAATAATGTATGGATGTAATAGTTTCAAGTTTAACAGACTGCACTGTGAAAAGGTAAACTTAGAAAGATTCGTGTTTGGTCAACCAAAGATTGAATTTGCTCAATTCCTTTTGGTTCGTACCATAGAAATAGAACTCGGACTGAGACTCCGTCATATTGTAAAATCCATTCATTCCTGAACCAGTGTTTTCTGCAATCCACAATGTACCCTCATCTTAACGGTTTTGCAGATTGAAACCGTGTTTAAATTGATGGCTGCTGCTTTAAAATATTCAAGCCAGTTCGGTGTTTTCTGGCAAGCTGTAATGCCCTTATTTTATCAAGTGCGTAGCCTTGTTTGCCTTAAGAACCGTCCAAGTTCCTATCGAGCTAAGTGGTGGGGGGTTGAGTTTAATTAGTCGCATTCTTAACATTTCTGCAATTGTTACAGTGCCTAAAGAGTAAAGTACCAAAATGTAATCACTTTTGCAAAACGTTTCTTTGTGAATCAGTGTATAGAGAAGATTGTCGTTGGTCAAAATCCATTAATTTTTGTTTTCTTGCCAATTTGTTGTTTCCATGAGCTTTGGGGTGAATCCATAGTGAAAGAAGGAAACTTGTTGCATTACACTTGTACCAGTCCTTGTTGTGGCCGTCTTGACCAAGAAAATGATCGAGCTTACTTGAAGCTTGAGAAAACTCCAAAGATGTAATAAGTTCCTTCAATCAGTAACTTTTGGCTTTGTCACAGGGCGTTTTAATTTGTGCAGTATGTTACCATAACTATGTGGCATTGCGTTTTCGTTCTTATTCACACACTTGAATGTAAATGTAATATAAAAGAGTTCTTAAAACAATAAAAAGAAGTTAAAAACCTGTACATTGAGTCTAATTGCCTTTAATTGCAGTAAATCATTAAAATAATTTCAGATCATATTTAAAACCATTCCACAGTTTTCTCTAAAATCAATTCAGCATAAATATCCTACTTAATATTTGGATCTTTCGAACCATCTTAGCTTGTGGGTGTGGTTAGTATCAGGGTAGCTCCCCCAACGTCCAAAAGGAACTACAATTATACTTGAGTTATCGTCGCTACCAAACTGAAGTGCTTGATCAGCAACAAAGTTTGCAGCTGATGGAGGGTCATGACATTGGCCAATGGAGTCGCATAGTTCCTGGTCGGTCATTACGGACGTGATACCATCGGTGACCATGACTAACATACTGTCTTTGCTGTGTTTTACCTGTTGGGTAATCAAGACAAATGGTTATTTGGAGATCAATTATTTACTACACTTTGGTATGAAATTCAATACTGCAGGTGGGTAGAAACAACCCAACTCATGTGGGATTCGAACCTAAGACCTGCCACATAGACTTCTTAATCTAGGACTCATTATAATGCTCAAGCAGAAAATATTGCTTAGCAATTTTCTGCTAGGCAGAAATAAGCAGGATACCTGCCACAAATTTTACTTGAAACATGGTAGTTTGGCTGGTAACCTTATACTGGTAAGCACAGTTTTTATGTGCTTAAGAAGCTCTGTAATATCTCACCTCGACTGATTTTGTCTCTGGTTGTGCCGTGACGCCATACCTCTTCAATGATTCGTCACCAATACTCCTGGTCATTGTCAAGACACTATTGACCAATGGTCTGCCATACTGGTTCCACCTTCAATAAAACAATAATACAATGGTCAGTTTCAGTTCTTAACCCAAAATGTACAGAAAGAAATTGATCCCCAAAATCATGGATCATGGGTAAGTTTTGTATCTGCTAAGGTGGTGGGTTCGAATCCCACCCTCATAATATGCCTGTGATATGTTTTTTATTGGACTCGGGGGGAAAGTACTGAGTGTACATTGGTGTATTTGTAAAAAAACAAAATTAACATCTGCAGGGAGTCAATACTTACGTAATGAATCCATTGCAGGCTTCTATTCTTTCTCGTTCAGCTTCGTCTTCGGGGTCGTGCTTGCGTGTGAGTCTCATGGCTTTCCCCTTACGGCACAGGATCGCTCGACTGTCGCCAGCACTGGCAACGACCAGTTCGTTTCCATTACGGAGTAGACCGACTGTCGCAGTGGTTCCTGTGTTTTCCATGACTGGATCTAAGATGAGAAAGAATCAATTAAAAGCCAATCTGAAGAAGCTCCTAGCTTACGTTGTAGGAGTGAAACGTAACTGAAATAATAGTCAATAAAATCTCAACATTACATTGTTTTGGGGATCAAAAAACGAACCTCATAATCCATTATTAAAAGCACTACTACAATATTGCAACCTTCATCATTATATTCCCCTTGTACAGCAGTAAAAATCAATACTGATTCCCATGATAATAAAAACGGGGCCAGACTATTGCATTGATTAGAATTTAGCAGTGATTACTCAGTCCAACAGAAACAGACAAATGACCAAGTTATTTGGATGGTTCGGTGAAGCTAGGGTAAGAGAATCACCAGGCCTTGAATGTCGTTCTTGATATGGGCACAGAAATGTTCCTCTGGTGGTAAGGGGCACTTCTATGAGGAAAATTTGTATTGGAACTTTGCAAAGGACACATCAGCAAAAGCACAGGGCACCACGGCAATCACTGTGGGTGTCATGGGTTATTTAGAGGTCTGGCGTCGATTTCACAAAGAGTTAGGACTCATCTTAGGATTAATCTTAAGGTCTGCATGCTTCAGTGCAGGGTTGGGACTCGTCCTAAGTCCTAAGATTAGTCTAAAGTTAGAAAGAGTTTTGTGAAATCGACGGCTGCATCACCTTTTAGTTCTATATGAAGGTGTCTTGCAAACCGGTTTTCCAGGTCTTCAAAGGCTCGGGTCAGCACAACCTGGAGATCATGTTCCTTTGCTAGCCAGTAGTTGATATGCTTGTCCATGTGCAAACAAGCATAATCCGCTGCAACAGCACCCCCGTGCCCATCGAATATCCCAAAGTACAGAAGATTTGGTGCGAGTTCTAGAATACTGATGCGGTCCTCGTTCGTCATGCGGCGTCCGATCAGCGACTCCTTGCCGACATTGGAGATAGAAATCTTTGGAATTGGAATCCCATGTTTGATACTTTGCTGAAGAAGAATGGGCTCTTGGATTCGACCCTGCCACGTACCAAGGCTGTCCCATTCAGGATTGTCTGAGCTATTATGTGAAGAACAAAATCTTATCGATGAGTAGTGAGGTCTATGATGTCTGCTTCTTATACAAAAACCGAGTGTTGCTCGATAGTAAATGTGACCAGCCTCATAATAAGTTCTCCTGTATAAATAGTTTGAGTTTGTTTTAAAATCCGGCAGATGCGTCTTCAAGCTTTTACATTTGTTGAGAGTTGAGATGTTTCTATGTTGAGAATCGTTTAAGCATCTTCTCTGGAGACATCTGGAAAAGACGCTCATTAGTCTGCTGGACCTCATCATCCTCAATCCTTCTGCGGCAAACTGAGTAAAAAGAAATCATGAGTGATTAAATACATGTACAAGATTCGTTGGCATCGAAAACAAGTATGATCTTGCTTTTGTGACAAGGAAGCTGTTGGAAGTCTCTTAGATGCATGCGCAAACACGCAATGCATCTTATCCTCGCATATGTGAGACTGCACCTTACAGGAAGGAAGGAAGTGATAACTGAATGATGAAACAGGGAAAAACTGTCAGGTACAGATGAGATGCAAGTATGCATGATCAGGAAGGGATCAGTCCCACCTTGGCTAATGGAGACCCTTCCTTAGTCTACGATTCACACCCAACTAAAACCTTTCTCATGATGTTGGAATGTTTTTTTCTCAACAGCTCTCAGTCTCAGACTCCAGTACTCTTTACTAATTTACTACCAGGTAAATTATTATGCCTTTGTGGTCATAATAAGTCTTACCGGAGACAATGGAATCCGAGACGAAAGCCGAACGAACATCATAGTTCGAGGAGTCAGTGCAAGTTTCTTTTGCTCGGTAACGTAAAGTTACCGAGCAAAAGAAACTTGCACTGACTCGGTTATCGGGTTTATCATAAACTTTATGACTTCACCTTCGTAACATGGCCAGTTTTCCACAAGGATAATGTCATGAAAGATGCCAAACATGACTACAAGCTAACAAAACAATCGTTTACCTTCGTTTTCCTTTGTAAAAGTGTTACTTTGGTGTATTTGAACGTCAAATCTGTCTACTCCATCTTACACATTACAGCTCACGTACACAACAATAACATTACTATACCTGCCGAGAGAGGGCGCTGTAAAAATCCTGCAAACAAATCTGGCAGGGAAAACAATATTAATTTTGTTTATTGATTCATTTTTTTTATCAACATAAAACTGCATTCTTGCATTGTGATGCGATGGGTAAATTTTACTGTCAGTGGTTTGTGCAAACCTTGTGATTAAATTTGTTCAGTTAAATTATATTTTGCATGACTTGTTGCTCGAACCATGGAGGTAGAAATAGCTCAAACTAAACATCTTGAGAAGGGACTACACGTAGGGGGTGTGCCCCCCTTCTTTTTGTAGTCCCTACCCGGCGCATAAAAGTGAAACCCCATTCCATCTCACTACACCCCTTGTTTTCATGTTTCTTGAACAATAGTTTAAATAAAATTAAAATCATCCATTATGTAAACAAAACAAAAAATGTGGCCAAAAATAATAATCGATGTCCAGACGAGTAGCCTCCGCTCCAGTCGTCTATATCGATGTATGCAAAATCGACACACATGCGCATGCGAGTGCACTTTACACGCACAAAAAACACACACCAGCGCCGCGCGAGCTAGCTCGAACGAAATCATCGCACCACCGCCGGCCAAAAACACGACAGGTAGAAGATAAAACCTGACGTTTTTCTACAATTCTTCCCACATGTTATCCATCAATAAGACTTCATTAACGTCAGGAGCTGTGCAACAGTGTCAGGATGCGTAGCAGACCTTTTGGTGCCACTTTGGGCCTAGTTTTGGGAGTTTTACTGCGTGGATGTGCAACATGTGTAGCAGGTGAGTAGCCGGTAATTTTACCGTACTTGAGGGGTGTGTGCAACGGGGCGTTGCGGAACTTTGGACGGCGGTGCCTTGTCGTCTTTCTCGCGGTGCTCATCAATGGGTGATTATTGGGGCGTGTGTGATTACATGTGTTTTTGTGCATGGATGATTCGGCGCGGTGGTGGTTGGTGGGATATTGGGGTTGTGTATTATTATCACGGAGGTAGAACAATTACCTCTCCGTATAAATAATAAAGGGATTTAAAAAAACATTTAAAAAACATTAATAAGTTGATAAAATGGGGAATTATAAATATTAGTAATACTATATAGGCTAATATTAATAATTAAATATAAAAATATAAACAATAAAAATGGCTTTTAATTAATAAATAAAATATGTGAGGGTGGTGATCCTATATATTTTCTCTTTTACAGTTTGTATAAGATAATTTATTGTAGTCCTACAGTGTACACCTTTTGTGAAGTTTGTGAAATACAAAAAAAGGTAATAACCGGTGGTACCTAGTTGTTCGATTATCATTTATTCAAATTTAAATTAAAATGTTGTTCAATAAAGGTGCCCTTTACTAAGGACACCTTAATAATTCCATTCTAGGTGTAAAATACATCATTCAGTTAAATCTATAATCTAGCCCAACCTTGTGCTATTTATTGTTCCCTTTTAATATCATAGTCGCCATTACAAAAAAATAAATGATGAGACAATAAAAGAGAACCAACCTAGTGCTCAGGTATCGGAGACGGACAAGACTGTGACAATCCTAGCGTATGCTTGGTCACGTTCCTTAGACTGTTGGGATGATCAAGGGTTACAATTATGCAACATGGCATTCCCGGAATTTAAAGAGACCCAGTGAAATACAAAACACATCTGTTGATTATAAATCAATATAAACAATAACAAATCTAATATAGAATCTAGATTATGTTTTCTGCTCAAAAAAATCAATACAAAATGTGCACGCATGAATATTAATTAAACAAGTTCTTGTGAAAGTCACAGAATTTTTCTAAAAGAATTTAGAAAAAAAGGTAATGTATGTTTCACATTTGTTTTTAAATGAAGTCCAGTGGGGCACCATTATTGAAATTGAATGGTCATCTGTACAAATTCACGGACATCTTTACTGTCATTGATTTTCCTTTGTTACACAAAATATGCACAAATGATGAAAATCGCACATTGTACCTATACAAACTTTAAAGGGTGTCAATTTTACACATTACAAAACGTAAACAGCGTAATGTTTTCTCAACATCTCCTTGAGTCTTCCAATTGTCTTAAGAGAATTAAGCAGTCACCAAAGGGTGATGTCAAAATCTGTCATTTGGTATTTCTGGTAGTGATGCACAGAGGCTCTCCTGAAATAGTTGGGAGGTTTCGTGTCTACAATTTTTACATTTAAATACACAAAATCTCATCCCTATTTGCATGGAGCATCACTGTTGTAGCATAAAGCATTAGCCAGCAGTGACCAGTTAGCTTGTCAATTCACTAGCCCATCACCCTTTTCACTGGTCCATACATGTATTTCAATTGAAGTAGGCATGCTTTTCAACACTGAACTAGCCAGTCAAACCACTTGGGAGTGAATTCTGACTGGGTATCTGACCGGGTATTTTAACTGGCATTTGGCCAGCTGAAGGAAGAATGCTGTATTGTACAAAGTCCACCTTTAACTTTAAAAGCAATTTACTTCACTGTACCCGGATAATGGTTTGAAATCTGCATTGCATTGCTGTACATCATTTGCTCCTCATGATGCATCCTGCATCCAGAACGCATCACGAGCGCAGCATCTCACCAAAATTAGCCTCCATTTTCATCAATATCAAGTACTCCGATTGAATCAAATGGCCTTCCTTGTCTGTCTTTAAATTGATTAGTGCACCTTGCACTCTAGATGAAAATGAGGGGTTGGGGGGGGCGCTTTCCACCTGCTCACAAACCACATGCAGCCCATCAAGATCCATCATCAAATTTTGCGAGGACTTAAATGGCCTTGAGCGAAGCGAAATTACAGCTCACCATCATTTCTGACCTTGTTGCATTTTCCTGAAAATACGTAGAGGGTTGATTTTGGATGATGGCCGAGGTAAATCGTGCATCAATGAAATTGATTGGGCGATTGGATGTGTAATGAATCATGAACAAGCGTACGTGTAGTATCAACCATCCGTGTGTAAATCTTGTGTAACATAAGCAGAGATTTTTCATTATGAGTTTAGGCTTGCCCAATTTATTCTTTTTTTTTTTTACATTATTTATGTGTTACATTACAAGTCTCAAAATAACCCACGGCACCCACACCATCTGCCCTTTGCAAAGTTCCGATACAAATTTGCATTTTCCTCATACATGTAGAAGAGCCCCCTTACCAGTGAAAAATTGACTGTCCCTTTAAAGCTAAGTTCAAGGCCTGACAGTACCACATTTCAAACTGAATTTAAAAAAAATGGAAAACTAACAAAAACAAGATTTTTTTTTTAAATCATCCAACACTACCGTTGGGCGTTTATCTGCAGATAAACTAATTGTTTTTTTAATTTTACTGGTTTTTAAATCATTAATTTTTTTATTTCCTACAGTAAGTGGTTTATGTAGTGTAGGCCAGGTGCTTTGTATTGTTATTAATTTATTGCAGACCAAGTAATAAAAACCCAAGGGAAACTTGCTGGTTAGGTTTGTATAAAATTAATTGTATGTGTCAGGACAAAATATAATTGAGTAGAATAGGATTTTAATTTGCAACATGGGGATTGAATGCTAATTGCATTGTTTACAGACTCAGAACATACGTTGGTAAGACCCCGCAATTATTGTGTAATTTTTATCAAAAAGCCTGACATGGGGATACACATTTTAGGCCATTTTGTAGCCATTTTGCTTCAAAACTGAGGCTGCAAGGATAAAACAATTCGGACCTTATCAACATGTTGTAGTCATGTTATTACCTTGTGTGAGCCTCAAGATTCATTAGTGAGAACATAACTGGGAACAAGACAAATACTTATAATCTGCAGAGTAAAGATATAGCCGGGTGTTCTTGGACGGAATCTAGATTTGTTGTTCCACTTGAAAGTTGGATCACAAAGAAACCTTGACTGAAGACTAACTGATTAAAATTTTGTGCAGTCAATCTGTAGTAAATTCAATGCAGTTGTATGCAAACCACATTGATGTGAAATTGTTGCCCGGGGAAAAAACAGAATAAAACAATTGTGACATCCGTCAGAGACATAATTATTGATTCGATTTGATGAGTTATTTTCTTGAGTGTCTGTCTGAGTGAGAATTTTCACAGTCTGCCTGTCTGGTGACATCATGCAGCAGGTTTATAATGTACAGGCAGAATGCCTTAGAGGGGAATTCTTTTTTGAAATGGCTACAATAACTTGCTCAGTTTGCACAGGAGGCTATAATTGGCAGCCGTGAAGAGTGAGGCTTGGAATATAGGCATCTCTGAATTAGTCTGTGTGGTGAAAGCAGACAAGTCTGCATTTCGGTGTATGCAGTGATTCTAAAACAACTTGTAGCTGTCTGGAGAGGAGACTAGTTATGATGGGTTTTATATTAAAACAGCAGAAAATACTGCATCTAGGGAATCTGTGGATGCAGTGATTCTAAAACAACTTGTAGCTGGCTTGAGTGAAGACTTGTTATGATGGGTTTATTCAAAAATCAGTGATTTTAAAACAACTTGTAGCTGGCTGGGAAAAGACTCAGTTATGATGGGTTTATTCAAAAAGCACTGATTCCCTGACTCTAAAACACTTGTAGCTGGCTGGAGAGGAGGCAAGTTGAGATGGGTTGGTGTATATTCCAAGCCCTGTGCTAGATTAGAAAGCTTACAAGACTGCAAAGGGAGTCTGCGGACTCAGCCATTCTAAAACCACTTGTAGTTGGCTGAAGAAGAGACTAGTTATGATGGCCATGGTTTATTAAAAAAGCAGACAAGACTGCATAGGGAGTCTGTGGACGCAGTGATTCTAAAACAACTTGTAGCTGGCTGAAGCTATGTGTGGCTTTATTAATGGAGATTATCTGCTGAAAGGTTCATATGGTTCATGGCTGATAACAATTCAAATGTACACTCTGCATACACTACAACACAAACTAACCCACAAATTTCTTGAACTCTAGACTTACATGTGTACATAAATCAACATTTTTTCTTCCAAACAACATTTTGTTAAAGGAATAAAAATCAAACAAATACAGAACCCATTGGAGCGTAGATCTAACCACAACACAAACAGGTAACAGTTTCTCCACTCCAACAGAGCCCAGGTTAAGTACTCAGTTCTAGACTATTCCCCTATTTGTTGTTTCTTTTTTAAAAAGAGAAGTTTGACCTTTTAAAAACCCAGCGTTTATTGAGCTACTGCTGATTGTTTATTTATGGAGCCCAATACGAATGTCAGGGTTGACTAGCGGGTTGAAGGCTCACCCGCCAATCTTTACAGCAGTCTCTCTCTCGGACTGATAAAACACAAAGAAAGACTTTTTAATTAGATTTGCAGACCTTCAGGTTGGGTTATTTGAAATTGAAGTGGACAGGAATGCCGTCTTGGGTTTCTGAGAGAGTACATTCTCTCTAAAGGCTCAATGTATGTCTCAAAAGGAAATACCATGATGTAACCAGAGGGGGTGCAGGTGTGGGAGGCCCCCCCCCCCCAAAAAAAAAAAAAAATTAAAAAAAATTAAGATCAAAAGAAATCAAAAATGAATGGTTCAATACAGCCCCTTCTCCAAATTGTGTCTTTTGCCCCCGCAAATGGCAATGCAAGGCAATGACCAGGGGCACATCGTCAAACTTTTCATTCATAATGGGATTGACCAAATAAATTTCTTTTCTGTTTCATTTTTTATCATTTCAGGTTCATCTTGCCAGGATATAAGTTTAGACTATTGTAGAACGCTGCCGTACACGCAGACAGGGACGCCAAATATGTTTGGATATAACTCTCAGGAAGATCTGCCAGTCCACCTTGGTTCTTCATTCCAGACATTAGTTTACATCGGTTGCTATGAGAACCTCCATCTCTTCCTGTGTGCTGCGGCTTTCCCACAATGCACCTCTGATGGAGAGATGCTCCCCCCGTGTCGTTACCTTTGCGATGACTCATTTGAAAAGTGTGGACGCGTCCTACTTTTCTACCCAGATATATATCAAAATTTAAACTGTCACGAAATGCCAAACTCTACTGATCCGAATGTCTGTGTTGGATTGGACACCCCTAAGCAAAATGAAACAAGAGAGAGAACCACTGACAGTTTATCCAGTTATGAGACAACAGCAATTACCAAGATTACAAACACCGAAATTTACACAAGTTTGGACACTTTGTTAGCCACTACATCGCAACCAGAGACCACACCCCTTGAGGATGCAGAAAAAAATGCAGCAAATAGCACTTTGGTGAATTTGACATTGTCTGACTCGGAGGTCGAAGGGCAGAGGTCAACTGAGAGCAGAGGGGAGGAGAAGTGGACAGACAGTGTGGACAAATCTGTGAAGACAGGTGACCTGTTTAATCAAAGTATGTCAAAGGTCAAATGCTAAAAATGGTCTTTACTGTAAACTTTAAAACAAGTATCAAACTAAATTTTGGAATATGACAAACAAATTCTTCTGTAAAAATTGTAACAATACGATGATCTTTGGCGTTTCTAGCATTTTTCCTGATTGTGTGTGTACATAGGATCATTGTACTTCTTGTGTATACATGATTAATTGTGTAATATTGTAGGTGAAGTTTGTGGTAGCACCATGTGTAAATCTCATTTGAGTAGTGTTGGTTCTGATGAAAAGAAGTGTTTGACTCAACGTATCAATCAGTATGCTCTGATCATCTAGCTTATCTGTCACCCAGTTTATCCTGTCGCCCAGCTTATCCTAATCCTGTTCCTGCCTTCATGCACCATCGAGCCCAGCCCAACTACCAGTTTATCTCCAAAGCAGTACTTAAGCTGCACCTAGCAACAGAGTCCAGCATTCTCCTGAAGACAATCAGAGCACTGATCAATACGGAGTTATCAACCAGCGAACTGGTTCTTTTCAGAACCAACACTGCTCAAAAGAGATTTACACATGGTATTACCGCAAACCTCACTGAATTATACTTCCACCTTGCAAAGTTTCAAATTCTACTTTTTTGTGTAACACTATTTTTTTTTACTGATTGAGCTGTGTCAGTACCTGATTTTGGATTTTTCTGGGAAGTGAAGTAAAAATTAATCTTTTTGGGTCACTGTTTTGTATTAATTGTCTACAGGTGGTTCCCACAACACTGTCCCATCTCTTGGGATCGTTCTCAGTACACTCTCCGCTGTGGGCATGGTGGTACTTCTGCTATTCTGCGCATTCTTCAAGTAGGTATAATTTTATCAAATTTATTCAAACAAATTTAACTGATTTTACAAGTAATAAACCACAAGGGAAACTGCCTTTTTGGGTAGATTTTTTTTTAAATATTTTTGTCAACGTTATAATGTTTCCCTTTTAACACCAGCCTGAAAGGTACTTTTAAAAAAAACTGAAAATCTTGCCTTTGTCATGTCACAATCTGTTTCATTGTGCAAAGGTTTTTAACATTTTTTTACACCTTTTCATGATGTTTTGACATTTACTTTCTATTGTGATGCATTACGCCACAACACCTTGTAAACCATTACATGCTGCTATGTAAAAGGAGTAGGTCTCATAATTCAAACATAGTCCAACATACCTTTTATGAAATTATTGTATGTTAAAGCGCCTTGAGCGTCACTAAATGACGTATATGCGCGCTATTTAAGAAGTCGCGTTTATTATTTATATGTCAAAGGAGACTGGTAGAGCACCCTCAAATGTCCAGCTGAAACAATTAAACATTTTTAATCTTCAGTCTCTAGAAGTTTTAAACCTATCTAAATAACCATCATTGATATCTATTGAAAGGTGTACTATTCCAAAACTAATATATCATTCATTCACCCTGTACAATCTGGCATTCCCAAAGAGTGTTCAAACAAGCGTGACATTTCATTCATGCTTGTTTTCTTACATTGTTTCCATAAGCCAGCGGTAGCATAACTTGTTCAAGGTCGGAAATTGTTCAAGGTATTTGAAAAAGCACGCCACTTAAATTTCATTCAGGTTTCTTTTAGCAAAATATTTACCCTCAAGGTGTGAAATTTTGCACCAAGAAAACCAGGTTTCTTTTTCTAAATGACAAAAAATAACATTGACTATTTGGCGCTTTATGTCTTTATTGAATTTATGTTGGGTTTCCCACATGTCTCAGTAAAACTGCATGGAAATTCAAGAATCCGATTTTTTTTTTTTTTTTCTTTTTTCCTCAAAATCTAAAATCTTAAAAAAACTGTACCTTGTGTACTAGATTTAGCCTTTGTACCACTGCCCTTGAAAATGTTCCTACTTGTTTTCAAGGGCCAAATATCATGCCTGGTTTGTGTTGTTGAAGCAAAAATAATTTACACACGGACAGCAATATTCTTTCAGATACTGATGGAAGGGGAAACACAGTAATGGCCCATCCTTATTCCTCACAGCTAGCCACCTCAGGCATAGAATTACAATTTGGGAAATCAACAGGGACTGTGGCACTCATGTTAATGTTGCTTGCTTTCTACGTGCCCCAACTCCTTCAAACGCAACCCCCCCCCCTTCAACAGCATATTTGTGCCTCCAAACCTTTTAAGACAATTTGCGCTCAAACGTGTATGTACATGTACATAGGCGATCCTTCTTAAATGCGTATGGACCATCTTGAAAGGTTTTCTTAAGATGAGTTATCCCGTTACAGTGTCTATCTCGATACAACGTGATCAGGTGTGAAGAAACAAGTGTTCCGTGTGCCCTAATGGAGATTTCTCCTTTAACATGATATGCGCATGTAGAGAAAATGGATGGAGTTTCAAACCCTCTTTAGACTGGTCTCTTTGTCGTATCCCCAGCTGAGCCAAAATGGCACAATGGAACTATGCGAAAGACATTGAAAACAAAACTGATAATCTTACAATGTCCCACTTTATCACACCTGAAGGGCGTATCAAAGTGCTCAGTATTTGTTTTCGTGCAAGGTATGCGAAGCAACAATTTCGAAGTATGAGACCCTTACCTTTAAAAGCATGTAATGGTTTACAAAGTAAATCGTCCTTGCACCATTTTTAGGGTGCGAGTGAGTTAGCTTGAATACACAGAATACACAGTTTATTACTAATTTTAACATGCTCATTTAATATTTGTGGAATTTTGTTTATATTCATCAAAAACCCATTTCAAATGTTATGAATTGCATATTTTGTTGCTCTATATTGTGTATATTTTTTTCTCATCATGTACTTTATTTAATGCACTTTTTATTTTTGCATTTTTGTATATTGATTGTCTCATTTTAAATTGAATTGCATTTTGTTGTTTCATTATATGCTGTGTATTTTTTGCTAATCTAGTACTTTATTTGATGCATTTGTATTTCTGTTCGTGTGTATTTTTATTGTATCAAATTCTAAATTGAATTGCATTTTTATTGCCTCATATTTTTTATGCTGTGCATTTAATCTTGTATTTTATTTTATTTAATGCATTTCTACATACGTGTGTATTTTCATTGTCTCATCATATTTCAAATTGAATTGCATTTTTACTGTTTGCTGTATTTTATGTCTTATCTTGTGTATTTCATTGTAAATCCAATTAGTATTTAATTACAATTGTCTTGCATTGAATTGATGCAACAATTAATTGGATTATTGTTGCTTCTAATTATTCTCTTCACAGGTGCATTTTGTTACATTGTACATGATTGCTTGTTTTTGATACTTCACTTAATTGACATTAGATTAATCAATTTATTTTAACTTTTAAAATATGTTAAAACTTGAAACTTCAATATATTTGGATTGTAATGATTAACTGTTGTTAGTTTGACATTTAAGGCACAACAAAGGTTGCCCATGTCATTTCCCTTAAAATTGACACATCACATTATTGTAAATTTACTTTGAATGTTGTTCTGAAGTATTTCATAAACTAATATTCAAAAAAAAAAAAAATTCTTTCAATGTATTTTTAACCTCTTAAAGTGCCTGGGGACCCTGTTTTATTTTAAGTATGGTTTACAAAAATTGTTTATAATTATTATTACTGTTTAGGTCACAAAAGTTGTAGTGTAACTGAATCAATCCTTAGGCAGGCCTAACTAAAATACATCAAACTACAATTTACTTCTTAAAAGAAATAATTATTTTCCCTCTCATTAATTTGTTTCTCCTCCTCCCTGTCTTACTTTTAGAAGTTCATTTGGAAAATCTTTTGGAAGACGGCGTAAACCGAGGGACTCTGCATTTTATACCAACCCGGCATTTGATGATCTACCTCAAAGAGGTCCAAGGAATGTGGTAAGAAAATAAATAACTGATCTGGGGTTGATTTAAAAAAATGAGTAGAGTTGGATTTAAAGTTCCTGGTGCTCTACCAACTGAGCTATCTAGCCCTCTAAATTATAACTACGATATCAACATCATGGTCTTAGCAATTATTTCTAACAGTAGACGTTAATATTTCAAGGAATTTCTTGACAGAGTGTATCGTTTTGAAAAGACAGAATTTTTCTAAATGACAGCCCCTCAATGTACATCTGAGCTTGAAACTGGACCACAGGCCAGAATTTTTAACCCAAATTTACACAAAGTATTTTGTTTTTTAAATAAATTAGTGTTACCATGTCACAACAATGTTGTAGAATGATTTTTGTACTCTCCCTAACAAATTCCATTCATTTTATGTTTTTTTTTTAGAACGGGCAGTCGATGGACTCCAGACAAGAGCCATACACGCTAGACGATTTGCCGCCCCATCCTGCCAGTATCAATGGATCACATTATCAGCCAAGCCCCGCCCACATGAACCCCTACCAGCAGGAACCAGGCGGATACACGCAACAAAATTTGTTCACCGTCTTGGATTCCTCTCATAAAACCACCTCAGAGTCAAATCCTAAAATTTCCCATTTCTCTAAAACGGATCGAACACACAGCATGGAAGAGGATTGCAGTGCGTCTGGCGATTTGGTTTATTCAAATAAAGTCACAATAGTTTCCATGGATGCAAACGCAAATGAGCATGGTGCTGTTCAGGAGGGCGGGGCGAGACCTAGAGCGCCCTCTGTTGATGGGCCTCCACCCAGGGTGACGACAACTATGGATAAAAACGATGATATGATCATTGCAAATCCCATCGCCTGTTGATGTTAAATATTTAAAAAATATTACTAATTTTTATAAATGGAATTCCATAAATTAATTTAACGTATTCCAGCTCGATGTAAATCAAAGAGGCTCATGGTGTTTTGTAATTTTTTTTAATTCGTGTTAAAATTGTGTTGGGTTTGATTTCTACAATTCCTCATAATTTTGTGTAACTTATCCTTGACATTCCAGTAATATAAAGTACTATACAAAAATTTTAAGATTATAAAATAATAACTACTCCTTGAAGACAGTGATTCCAAGCAACAAAAGGGGATCAGGTTGGCTCAGTGGTTCTTCACCCTTCCTTTTTCATCTTGTGATCCCCATCTCAAACTTATGGTTTTTTTATCTTCTTCAACAATGACCCCTTTCAGTCCCTAGAGGAATGTTTTTTTTTACTCATTTTCAATTTCTTCCAGCGTCATTAAACATGAACGACTCACCTATTGTTATTGCAGTATTTCTTTTTTGTTAAAAGTTCATCAAATTGCTTTGCTCTAAAAACATTGGGTGCTAAACATTTATAACAATTTCAAAAATATATTTTTTCTTCTGATGAGCGAGAACAGTTGGGAATCTTAATTGCTAAGCAAAGTGTGATGTCACAATACACATCTCTATGGTGATATTGACAACTCTTAAAATTAATCTCAGTGCTTTGTGAAATTGGGCCAATGTCCCAGTTCCATATAGCTGCTTAAGCAGAAAATATTGCTGAACAATTTTGTCTGCTTAGCTGAAATGAGCAGTGTACCAGTCACAAATTGTACCTGTGACATGGTAGTCTGGCTGGTGAACTTATTCTGGTAAGCATCATTTTGTTGTGCTTCTTGTGATTAAGCAGCTCTATGAAATTGAGCACAGGTGTTGCAACTGGTGTTCAAGTACAAAATGACCAAAAACAAATTCTACTCTTCCAATCTCGTACTACTTTCCTTGATTGGCCTACTCTGGAATATTTCCTTGGGGTGTTTATATTTTTCCTCGCAATATTCTGTAATATTCCATTTTTTCTCTGTGATTTTCCTAGGGTAATTTTATTACTGTCTTTTCATCTATTTTGTTGAACTGCTGCAAAATTAACTTGGCTTTTAATTGGACCAAAATTTGTGATTGAAACATTTGTGTGAATAAGTTTTTTTATAGCAGCTTGACGGAAGACTGGTTTTGTAAATGTATAAAACTGCTGGAAAGTTTACTTGTTAAAACCAAAGATATTCAAACTTGTTGTTAGGCGCAGAAGTTAATTTATTCTAATCTATTAGAAATATTTACTATATGTATATTTTGCTAGTAATTGTAATACAGTATGTAAATTGTTCAAAGGGTAAAACATTTTAAAATGTACAATTCACCTTGGCATTGAGTGGTTTATGGGGCAATTTGGAGCAAGTAGTTGTGCGTTTCACATTGGAACGGCGTGCAGCATGCACACATTTCACAAAACTTACGGCATTATAATTGGTGAAAAACACTGGAACGGCGTGCAGCATGCACACATTTCACAAAACTTACGGCATTATAATTGGTGAAAAACACTGGAACGTCGTGCAGCATGCACACATTTCACAAAACTTATGGCATTATAATTGGTGAAAAACACTGTACAGCATTCACTGCTTGAGCCGCCTGCAAGCTAAAATCCAAAATACCATTTGCCCATAAAGATGGCGTCTATTGGTATTTGGTGACTTTCTACTTAACACAGTGGCTAGTTGAACAGGTTGAACAAAATAATAAGATTTAGAATATTAGTTATGTTATGGCAATGTTATTCAACTAGGAAAAAGTTCAACATTTGCTTTTTACTAACAGTAAAAATAGATACTAAACATCACATTTCTTGGACAATCTCAACTCAAAAGTCAATGAATGGATACCATGACTGAAGTTTTACTCATCTCTTACATATGTAGTTTCAACTCCTGTGAACATATTTTTAACAATAAAACATTTTATTTGATGTAAGTTTTAGACCTATTTTTTACCTTTACCAAGGAATGTGTACATTGATTTTATTACTGTATGTGTTCCTTGTTAAAATTCCACAAAATCTGCATTCTTAAAAATGTTTTGCATATATATAGACCATGTGAACTTTGTTTACAATAAGTGTGACTTTGTACATTCTTTGAGTATTCTGGCAGGCACAATACTGCACGGGTCATGGGAAAGTTGACATTTTGTGTCATAGGACCACGAAAATCCAAGAATTATGAAAGTAAAAAGCTGGCTAAGTTTTGAGATGTGCCCCCTTTCATCATATCAAAAGTTGATAAGAATTAGAAAGTGCAATCTCCATAAAATATACCATTTTATGACTTCTTCCATTAGGCTGCGTACAAATCCTGCCTGCAGGAAGTCCAGGCTTTGTGGCTTTTGTAAGCATGTGATGTCACAGGTCACATCGTCTATTCCCGACTTCAATACTTTTCTTTTCTCTAGCTGTAGTCTGCATTTTTGTGTTTCCACTGTTGTAGTCTTGGTTCAAGGCATTTCAATTTGTTTTCAATGTAGCTGTAGTCTTAGATCAAGGCATTTGTTGGTTCTCAGTGGTGCTTCTGTCTGTCTGAGTTCAAGAAATCTCCATTTCTTTCAGTGTTGTTGTACTCTTGTCTCGAGGCTTTTCTCATTGATATCAGTGTTGTTGTAGTCTTGGCTCAAGGCCTTGCTGTAATTTTTTTTTTCAATGTTGCTTTATTCTGGGTCCATTAAAGCCATTGGACACTTTCGGAACAGAAAAAAAGTTCACAGATTTACAAATAACTTACAGGGTTTACAGAAAGTAATGGTGAAAGACTTCTCTTGAAATATTATTCATTGAAATGCTTTACTTTTTGAGAAAACATTAAAACAATATAAATTCTCGATATCGAGAATTACAGATTTATTTTAAACACATCATGACATGACACGGCGAAACGTGCGGAAACAAGGGTGGGTTTTCCCAATATTTTGTCCTGACTCTGATGACCAATTGAGCCTAAATTTTTACAGGTTTGTTATTTTATATATAAGTTGTGATACACAAAGTGTGGGCCTTGGACAATACTGTTTACCGAAAGTGTCCAATGGCTTTAAGGCATTGTAATTTGTTTTCCGTGTTGCTGTAGTCTTGGTACAATACCTTACAACATTATTTTGTTTTCAGTGTTGCTGTCCATGGTCTTGGTTCATGGCATTAGTATTTTTTTTGTCATTGTTGATTTAGTCTGGGTTCTTGATAGTCTTAGCCCAAGACGTGAGTGAACGATAGTGGATAATGTGTTGGGCCTGTTGTAAATTGTTAATGCGCCTTCTTATGGCATGATCTAACCAACAAGTAAAGTTGGTGAGTGTACTTGTCTTTGAAAATTATCAAAAGTATGCCTTATACGAATTTACTGTACTCAAAACAAAGTAATTAGGACAAAAAGATCAAATTTATCATGAAAATGATACTGCCTCTTTATTAGAATGCAATAATTAATATAAAATGTATCTCAATTGAGTTCTCTGTGGTTAAGTTGCAATGAACATGCTGTATACAGATATACAATTTCCACTTACAATGTCACGGGTCAAAGGTCACGGCTCTGCTTGCCAATCATTCACTTTCCATGAACGGAGAATAGTGATAGTGAGTGCAAAACTTTATGGTAAGCAGAGCCAAGAAATCTTGTCCTAATTTGTACACTTTTTTTATCTGTCAGAAAAAAAACAAAAAGTTACCTAATTATTTAAAGATGTGAAAAGGCAAAAACAACAAAATTTAAATTACATGTTTATATACAATCATTTCCCATTCAAAAGTTAAGCTACACACCAATTCCAAAGAGTTGCTAAGTAGGAAATATTTTACTTATTTGCTGAGCAGGAAAAATACAGGGTACAAGTCACAAAGAGTATACATGTACATGGCATTTTGGCTGGTTAGCGGTTTCTGCTAAGTAATTATTGTGAACCATGCTAAGCAAATACTATCACACCTTCATGAAATCCAATAATGGCAGAAATATAAGGTACACAAATTCTCATTACAATTTAGCACATTTTTGTTACTTGTTTGAAACTCAATCAATGAAAGATGTTTTGAAAATGACAAGTGAAGAAAAAAAAAAGGATCTAAAACAGCATAAAATAATAGAAACGAAATTTAACTGATTTACAAAATGACCGTTAACTTACGAACACAACTACATGTTACAATCCAAACAAGTTACAAGTTTTGGGTTGAGTTTTTTTTCTAGCAGTTTTACGCAACTTTCTTTTTATATCTTCAAGTTTAAAACATTTCAAAAACAAATATTAAACAATGTTGTCAATCGTATGAAAACAAATACACTTCTCAAAAGCACATTCTTGCCCAGATAAATTCCCAATAATTCTAGCCAGGCAAAATTAAGTTGTCCTCCTCATTACAAGTCTTGATTTTAATCCATAATGGCCACAACCCATATTGGCTGCAAAAGGCCGCCACAGGTCTTTACTTGTTTCCACTGTTTTCCTTGTTAGCATAGTATCTACATTTCTAAAAAGAAACTAAATTTCTGATTCGTGTTCTCTTTCTGGACATTTTTTCCATGTTTACTGCAAATATTTGAGCAAAAAATCATTTTAAAAAGCTTTCATTACTTGGCTTATCCTGATGACCGTACAGAAAAGAATTGTTTCTAAATTGTTATTAATGTTAATCATACAGATTAATTAAGACAGCCTATAAACTATAAACCTGGTACCAGCATTAATAATTTCCAAACGAGAAAAGTCTGTGTATAGAGTGCCTCTAAATAATGTTCCGGTAAAATATTTTAAATCACTTGAAAAGAGGATCGAGGTCAGTGAAATGCAATAAGCAGTTAGTTCTTGATTTGATGTTTTTGTCTTGTATCAATGGCTAAATTTATGAGAATGGTCAAGACAACAAAAAATTGTCAATGACCTGATGTTTTGACTATAGCAGACTTTAGCTTTGACTCAACCAGCAATAATTTAGTTATTTTATGCATTTGCTGAATTTTTTAAGGAAGTTTTAGAGTTCTAGATTGAATTTGTCTGATATTAAGTGTGCCAAAAATAGCTCTCAGAAGTATACACAAATCAACATCCAACACATTTTCTAAATGCCTTTTCGATCATAGATCTTCTAAACAATTTAAGCGACAACGAAATTATCTCCTCAAAAAAATGACACAGACGAAACTTCACTTTACTCATTGACAAATTACGTGTTCTATTTTAACTACTTGCAATTCTTACATGCAAATAACAAGTGTTTTCAATGTAAATACAGCATATTTATCTATTTACAATAAATCACACAATAGATTTAATAATCTAGTGTTTTTCCTTTTCTTATTAATCAGCGCCATTATGACTGTTCTCATGTAATTTATCCATACTCAAAACGATAAAATAAAACTTCAAAAATTCCCTCCAAACATTTTCAGTTTTTCAGACGGTACCGATCAACCTGAACAATACTTTACACCCTCAAAAACAAAAATACTCAAAAAAGTGTCGCTCGACGTCTTAGCTTTTTGTCCACCAACGCAGACGATAAAACAGATACAAATAAAAACGGAAATCTCACAGTCGATCTGATTCTAGAACATTAAGAAATACTTCTGAAAATACTCACTTGAAAAAAAATAATAATAACGGCACTAGTTCAACGAGACTGTCAGTTTCTTTCCTTCTGTACTAGACTCTATAACTTTAATTAACATGAATTAGTTAAATACAAGTATTGAGCCATTTAATGGCATGACATCTGTCCCCCCCTAGCCCCCTTCCCCTTCTACTAAGGGACCAATAATCTTGTCCCTTTTTCCCCTTTAATTCAGAGCACCTCTGAGTCGTGTTATTACCCACTGTACAGACCCCTTTAAACAGGATCTCTACACAAATCAATAAAGCTGTACATACTATGACCAAAGCTGACTATCATACCACGAAGCGACTCTTTGCCATTGAACCCGTCTTGGACATTGTGTCTGCGTGTGCCTGTAACAAACGAAGAGAGAACAAAAGTTAGGAATAATTGTGTCTGTGGTGTCTGTATCGAACAAAAAAAGAACGAGATTTAGAAATAATTGTGTCTACGTGTCCCAGTGCCTGTATCAAACCAGAGGAGCACAAGAATTGATAAAAACTCAAGGTCCTTCAACACTCTCCTATGGGACACAGTACTTTACGTAGCACTATGTTATGGTTTTCAAGATGCTGTGGCGTAATATGCAGCTAATCAAACCAGGAGCACTGTGGTGAACCCCTTCACTTTTTGATAAGTGCACTGGGTTCTTTTACGCATGGAACCAAGAGCTTTTTAGTGCACTTTTAAGTTTCCTGGGTTTGTGATTACATTTGATCCTGATCCACAATAACAACCTATCCTCATGCGCTGTGAGGCGCGCAAACATGCTACTTTCAGTGACAACCTTGCTAATTCTTTGCCAATACCAAGCAACTCACTTGCTGACTGACAAGACCCAAGACTTAGGACCAACTTACCTCGTATGATATTAATGTCTTTGCTGGAAGACTGAGTCTTTCCTTGAATCCTTTCCTGTAAGAAAAACAATAGGATGAACAACATTACTTTAAAATCACAAGTGGGGAAACAATTTGGCAGTGAGAGGTGGTGCGTCAAGCTTTTTTTATACATGTTGGAGGACACTACTACGGACAAATATTTCTGACTACTACGAACACAAAATTTCTCACCCAATTTTCATAATTCCATCTTCCTGTTTGTGGTTGCCTGTCCAGACAGAGATTTTGTTGCCCTTGCCTCGGACATTGATGACCCCACCGTTGACCAACTCTCCTTCATCATCACAAGACTCTCCGATAAGAAACAACAACTGAGGAAGAAAACAAAACTACATCTTATCACATTTGTTATATTAATAACCCCTGGAGTTATTTAAATGAATTTTGGTGGCTAGTAACCGCAGTGCTAGAAAAAAGATATCAAAGAGCATGGTTTCTTTGTATCCGAATTTTTCCATAAACACAAACGGTCTCAATTCAGATTTATAAGTCTATAACTTCTGGACCCTGACGACACGGCATTAAACGATAGGGGACTCGACCTTCTCCAATAAGGACCACGCCCTGTGGAATTCACTTCCTGATAGCTGCAGAAATACAAACTCATTTAATCATTCTACGCTAGAACTGTTGAAGACCCACTTGTTTCGTTGACAGTGATTTATATTTCAGACCATCTTTAATTTAGGTTTGTTGATCTGTGCTGAACACATCCTAGCGCTTTGCAATCTCTGGATTGAAAAGAGGCTCTATAAATGCAAACCTATTATTATTTTATTTAAAGACACTCACCGATTCTAACCAATATCGATCGACATCTTGTGGCTTAACCCGTCCTAGATTGAGCAACCAACGTCCTCCTTTTCTGTTCTTGTCATCCTCCCACATGGGTTTGATTCCTTCCTGGAAAGTCAAAGGTCAAACAACAGGTCACAATAGTCTTCAATCAAGTCCATGTCTTTTCAGAACAAAGTGACAGACAGTCAAATCTGTTTAGGATCGGACCTACTGCAACACTTAGAGGGAATGTTTACGTTTGGTAATCACTCGTTTTCTGATAATTTCAGATGGGACGTAAAGCAGTAGGTCTTGTGTGTTATGTAATGCACATGCTCCGGTATTTCTGGTTTGATTGGCTGCATATTGCGCCACAGCACCACAAAACACTGAAGTGCCATGAGCCTACACGGAGTGGTGGATTTGAGCGCCATAAAGGAGCCACTTTTTTATGTTTATACACTTATCCAAAGTTAATAGGGTATGGTTGTTGAACCATGCCCATCAGCTGTGAGTAAAAACTGAGTCATTAATTATAAACTTTTTTTGTCATTTTGACGGACCTTGAACAGCGAGTAGTCACATCCTGATTGGAGTTTGCTGGCAGACTGGATATGGTTGAATAACCTACGAGGACAAAAAGTAAACAATAATGTCAACAAATCATTTATAAGAGTAACTAAAAATATAAACATGAATAGTAAACTTGCGGGTACAACCATGAGTAAAATCTCTTTTGAAGGAGTGATGGCTCTGAAAAGAGCTGGTTTGGTCTTGACGTTTATTTATAGTTTGCACTTCATTTCATTATTTGACTGTGAAGCCAAGTACTCTCAGACAAGCAAACTTAATCACTAGCCAAGAACCTAATGGATAGAAGACAAGAAGTACAAGCTTCAGTTTTAGATGTGGCAGCGAACCCCTTGAGAATTATTCCAAGGAAAACTCATGCAGTTAGGGTAGGGACTGAAAACCCAATCCATGCAATGCATCCAGCAGGATTTGAACCAATCACCTTCGGACTAACGTGCCGGTCAGTTACAATTTACCAAGTCAGTTTCACTTGTGGTTTGTCGTGTTATACTTTTATTTCATTTCAACTTACGCCCAAAAGTCCTCAACGGTATCAAAGGCAGTGATAACCCTAAGATTATCGGCCCAAGACTTTGTTTTATCGTTCTTGAAGAACCAAAGAGCCCACTTGTTCTGTAGAGGATGTTTGATCTCTTGTTCGGGTGTCAGAAGGGCAGACTCTGTCTCTTCTGTTTTAATTGTCTTCTTGTCGTGAGGGGTTTCCTGGTGAAAACAAAAAGTATCAGTATGGATTTTAAATCGTAAGAAAACAATGGAAGCTAAAGGGGACATTATGTTCTTTAGACTACGTTTCTATGTTTCCCATAAACGTTCAGCACGGTTTTGATTTGATTTCCCTTTCAAAGTTTGCTTAGCTAAGTAAAGTCAAGTATCCATTCTGACTGTCGATAAATTAAGAAGAAGAAGACACTCTTTCAACTTTATTTTCTCAGTTCAACTAAAAAAATATTATTTTAATTATTAAAAAGTCCAGCTGCTGGCTTTGCTTTAGTAAAAATGTCTTAGCCTCTGCTGCTCTTGACAACTTGATCATCTGATTCTGAGTCTGATTTTGATCAATGAAGAATTCAGAATTGAATTGGTTAGGCTATCCTGGACCTGGCTAATCAAATTGATCATAAATTGATGATGAAAAGTAATTATTCCTCAAATGTACAGTTTCTAATAAAATGGAAACAATGCATAGTTAATCATGCTCATTTTACAAAGTACAGCATAGGGCCTACATGACAAATACAACATTCACACACAGGGCGTGATCATCATGAACGAAAATGATAAAGACAGGCTGGTGCATAGGAATATTATAAAATTATAGTGCACAGTTACTGCTAGCAGCTGCAAGGCACAGAGCGTACAGTGCATGTGCACCACACAATACGGTGACATTGCACGTGTAGTCGCGATTCATTATTTGGCACAAAAAACTCTGTTTTCATCCATTTTCCAATGAACACCCTCCCTCAAATTTCATCTAAACATCACATACAGCCGTACATTTCAGAAATTCGTGTTCCTATTTACCAAAATTTAAATCTACTTCATACAAACGGGGAAATTACCTCATGAGATATCGCCACTGCGGAGGCCATGTTCGCTGTAAAATCCAATATGGCGTTTAGTCACGTGGTACCGGCAAAATGCTTTCTAAAAAAAACTATGATTTGTTTTACTCACAGAGCGGTTTCAGGCGATGACTAAACACGAGTAAAAAGAGTTGGGTTTATCTTTAGTCATACGCTCGAATGAGGTCTATTCTTTAAAATATTTGGGGGTGCTTGCTTGTATTACGTGTCTGTGTTCTCGCGGCTGTACCCCGGTGTGGAAAAGGGGTGTGTCTTATTATTAAGATTAGGAATAAGAGTTATCCCCACCGTTGGGAGTGTATAACCATGGAGGAAGCCCCGTGCGGAACAGATCGCGGGTCGGGGTAGGGCAATTTTATTCCAACCCAATTATTTTCATAAACTTTTATTGCAGCCCTAATCCTACAGGAGGGAGCTTGTCATGGTCTTCGCAAATTGTGATGTTGAAAACTCATAAGACCCACGATCACCCAAGTTTGCTATGACCAATGAGGTAGTAGCGATGACCAAGCCTCACAAAGTATTATGGTCCAGTACCATTTAACCTTTGTTTTACCATAGAGCAAGGAATTTATAAAGTTCTTTTCTGGCATGCTGGTCTTTTGGGAATGTTATAAAAGTAACAGATGTACAAGTTTTGCGATGTGTCCCCCTTTTTCTCAAATCAAAAGTTGATACAAATCAGCAGACCATGCAGTCTCCAAGTACTGTACAGGTGCATATAATATTTCCTTGTGTTCTTCATAATTAAATTGAGCTTTGCAAATTGCCGCGGCTGCTCATTAAATACTTTGTGGACGTTTCCTCAATAAGCGGCCCTATCTTTGGACAAAGAGAGAGTGTGTGGTTCTGCACTTGGAGATCACTCGCTGTCGTCTTGTGATAGTTGTTGGGAACGATTCTTTGTTTATAATAATAATAATAATATAACGGTGAACCTCTACCCGGCGGGGTTCAATCTCACTCGCCGGTGGGTGTTGGTGTTAGGGGGGGGGGGGGGTGTAGACGGGTCAGAACAATATTAGTGGTGGCACGTTTGTTTGTTTTTGAGCGGCTATTTAAACCAGTCGGACCACGCCGAAGTCAATTTGGTTACTCTTTGGAGACTCAGTAGATCCATGGAGGTAGGACCCGAGGTGATTGTCAATCTGTTCGACAGACAGTGGAGAAAATGATATTTAAAAAAAATGGTGGCAGCATGCATGTTGGGGTACACCACGATGTCTGACACACAACACATGATAAGTAGATGGCACCATAGATTAAGCTTTGAAATAATCATTTAATATAATTATGTGCATATGATGTATGCATGATGTGTGTATCCATGCATTACTCAGAAACCCCTATTGTTAATGGAAAAGTCCAACGGCATATCTGCAGGTGCACACGGCATGGAACACCTCTACCTCCATGGATGGGCACACGTACTGCGTAACAAGATGGCTATTTTTAGCTACGTGGTGACGTCATTGTGCTCGGCCTGGTGGCATGTGTGCGGGATATCCGTGGTGTGTTTGTGCTAAATGCAAATTTATGTGTAAAAGACTCGAGCACACAGTTCGTGCATAACGTGTACGGGTGTGTATGTGTTTTATACGAGGGTTCAGAGCATATTGTGTGTCCACAGCACACAGCAACCCAAACGCCATTTTGTAACATTTGGGGCGCGTATAAGTGGAGTCGTGGACACTGTCTCTGTTCGTTTTGAGGAAATTTTAGTAGAAAAACTCACAGGAGTTTTTGCAATGTATGGAGGAGGAAGTAGGGGGAAGTGTCCAGAAAACTGGCAAACAGCCGAAATCTTGAAATGGATTCAAGACAACGACCATTCCAAAGGAGATATTAAAAGTAGAGTAATGGGGGTCGTGCAAGCCAATGACTTGGACGGCCACACTTTGAAGCAACTGGTGGCTGAAAAAGACGAGATTCAAAATCTGTTCCCAGCACTGAAGGAGAGACTGGCGTTTAAGTCTATGCTCAGGAATCTGTTCAAGGTAAAAAAAAAAAAAAATCAATTAACCCGATCCCGAGTGAGATTTTTAACACACAGATAGATTGGCCATCCTCACTTGGTGTGTAATGTGTATTCAGTGTGCTCTTTCAACTTCGTTTAAATAATATGGTAGCCATGGGACTGTGTTTGACTGTGATATGAAAGATAACATATTATTCGCACTTAAATCACTGTACTTTTAATGTTATATTGTGGTGATAATAACACAATATAAACATTCAAATTGCATTATCTATCAACTCACCCAAAATGGTTTAGGCTATGATCTAACTTTTTATTTCTTTATTATAGAAGCCCCGTCTTGATAAATAAACTACAACAACTTAGATTTAAGAAAATTGTATACACTTTGTACCAAAACTGCCATAACCTATTATACGCATAAAAACAATAACAGCTAATTTTTTTATTGCAGTATAGTGTTTATGCTCTTTTCAATTTATTTACCGACAAAACTACAAATTGTGCCAGTAAAAATTCAATTTGTAAACGGATGTAACTACAACTTGTAGGTAGTCTGAGGCCCCGATAACAAAACAGGACCACTAAATATTATTACCTGTGCCAGATTTTGTGCGATCATTGTTGCAAGTTCTTGAAAGACGGTCAGTGACAAAATTAGGTAACTCGACGTTTTGACCATGCTCCCACTGGTTGTATTCAGGAGTATGAAAGCATTTAAATATTATGTGCATCTTATTTAAATATTTTTACAGTGAAACTAATTATATGACCTTAACAACTTTTTTTGTTATATGATAATTTAAAAGATGTTGATTTTTTGAATTTGTATTTCGTTTGTTCAATGTCAACAGGAAGTGGGTAAGGTGTTATCAATTGAACCGCCTAGCAACCTCGTCCCCAAGCATTCACCGCCCGCTCCCGTGATGGTAGCATCCTACCCTCATAAACTACAACCCGCAACCTCGTTCCCTCCTCTCCAAAACAGTATTCGCTTCCCGGTGGTCACCACACCAACAAGAACATATCTCCCCCGAGAAGGAGGACCAACGCTTCCCGGCCGCCCCAGACTCCATCGTCCAGTGGACACGCATCAAGTGACGTCACAAAAGAGAATATTCATGGATAGGCCACCAATTGACTCAGTTTTGCCAAAGAAAATAAGGGATTTGATACACACTGAGAAAACCTTCACTTTGCCATCGTCGGTTCCTTTCTCCGTGAATACCTCCTCACCCATAAACATAACCACTCAGCCACTGTACTTTAACAGTCAATCTATGATGTCTCCTCCACAAGCAAAGAGGCAAGCACTCTATCACAATGTCACCTCACCACCACCCATCTCTCGAAGTATCCCCTCATCCTGCTCTGCCCCAACTGTCACCCAAACTGGCACCTCAATTCAGCTCCCTACCACTCCTCCTCAACCCCCGCCACAGAAGTCGCCTCAAATAATTTCCTCAGTCACTTCGTACGGCCTAGGTGTTGTACCAAGTGAAAAAACTCCTGCATCCAACTCATGGCTGGTCAGTAGCAGCAACAACTCGGAACCAAAAGTCTGCCCTACAGACTCGTCCTCCGCTGGATATTGTAGATGTATAAACTATCCGGCTCCAATCCCAGACTTTGAAGACGATATCCTGGAGTGCATGGCGAAGACGGGAGGGATTCGTCCTGTCGTGAGAAAGAGGATCATGCGGGACGCCTCCCAATTCTATGTCAGCATTACCATGGGGCAGAGACTCAACTCCAATGATTATGCCAACATTGGACGCACAATGATTGAAAAGTTCCCGGCTTTGTCGTGTGGAGGTCTGATTCCTTGGGTAAGTTGTTTACAAACATTGCTGGGCCAGAATTTAGAATTTGGGACCAGGGACATTTTGTTGTGTTTTAATGACAAGTAGCACCGACGCCCGACCATCTGACGTCACACTTCAAGGCCAGTGAACCTAGAGCCCGGGTTTCGGATCACCTTCGACCTCACATCATTTCACATGGCCTTCATTGTTCTTGGTGGGGAATTACAGTTAAATCCCCTTGACATCAAAGATGGCGGCAAATGCGAGCCGCGGGTGTGTGACGTCAGAAATTCGGTTTATGATGCACTCGAACCCAACGTAGATAGCAATACCATTAAAGGCATGTTCGTAAGAGAAATAAATCAGTTTTTTCTGCAATTTATAATGCCCTTAAAAATTATGTTTTGTTGTGCTCAATCAAAACGAATTGTACCTGGTAAAGTCTGCTGCCACCTAGCGGTTGAGAGATGTTTATAGTTATGATAAAACAAAATCCACCTCGTACAATTATCGCATTATCAAATGGTTTCTTCAAGATAAAGTAACATTATAAATACACATTTTATTGACACAGTGGCATTTTTATTATTTCTGTGTGACTCTTTTAAATGACGGTGTCCCATATTCTGTCCGCTGTAGATTCGGTCCCCCAATGGAAAGTTAACATTGGCTGGCTCTTGAGGAGGGTCCTAACTCGGAACAGGATTAACCCTAATCCTAGCGTTTCTATGGTTCTTCTTAAACGCCATTTCGGTCCAAATCCAGCAAAGTCCTATAATATGTCAAGTCTATATGCACACATGTGATTTGGAAGGACCAAAATGGCTTCTAATCGCAAGTTTTCGCCCCTTTTTCAATTATACGAACGGCTTTTGGCTACGACTTAAGAATATGGTTTCAGAATATACTCCTCAACTAACTCGCAGTCTAGCCAAAGCCATAGTCAAAGTTGGTGTGGTAGACATGGCTTAACATATTCTCTCATACATTTCCCATCATCAGGCACTGTTCAACAAAAGTCTCAGCCAATGCATCCGAAACCTTCGTCGCCGTTTGAAGAAAATCAACGGGGGATTCGAGTCACTGAACAAAGCAGGAGACGACCTCGAGTCCGGGAGTGCTGTTACGTTCGACCCCATTGATTTATCAGATGAAGAAATTGGAGAAGGGGAGGAGGATGGAGGACAAGATGTCTTCTTCATCAAGGAAGAGATACCTGTTTGGACTGAGGATCAAGTGCAGTAGACGTTTATCACTTCAAGAAATATTTCTGAGTCGGAGCTGACTTTCTGAGTCGGAGTTGACAAACTGGGTTTCCGGTCCAAAAAACAAGACTCAATGTTTTCATTTCTTGATCGTTTACAAAGTCAACTGATCTGGATTCAGAGTCAGCTCTGCTGATATTCCGGGTTGGTTTAACCGAGGTCAGAGGTCAGGAAGAGACTGCAGTCGAACCAACCATGCATGTTTAGAGCGCCGCGCGGGTCCATTTTATGGACCTATTTTTATGATAGGGGTATAGCACTTAACTTCTTTCTTTAAAAAAACTGCATAAGCTTTCGTACATAGCAACATCTATTGCGTCGAATGCAATGATGGAGGGCACAAGCCAAAATAATGTACATTCTACAAGAAATAGTCAATGATTCCTATGTCGAGCCAGTGAGCAGTCACTATTAAAGACCATCTATTTGTGGTAGTTGGACAGGAAGCAATCATCAATAAAGTTCATGTTCTTTGTCATATTTTGTTCATCAGCTTCCCTCGTTTCATCCGTCTCTTACTTTCTTTGTATATTATGATTTATCATCTCTATGAAATGCGGACTTGTTGGTGATTACGTCAGTACACGCATGCCGACATCTGCATGCACGCCCAACGTTTCACTCTTCTGGCTTCAATCCCTTTCTGTTGATCATTCTGTGTACACAATTTGCATTATACAACCAAAGAAAGGGAAATGTGCAAACTGAAAAGTGTTTAAAAAATCATTGGACACGTATATATAGCAGGGAACGTTTGAGCTATGGCATTGGTCCACGCAGAGCAGGCCCAGTCAATAATCTGATATCACTTCATTGACCCATGTATATGATTGACCTCAGTGAGGCGACTGTTCTTGGCCCAATTTCAAAGAGCTGCTAAGCACAAAATTCTGCTAAGCATGACATGTCTTCCTTAATAAAAACAGGATTGCCAACCACATTTCCACGTGATTTTCAGGATAAGCAAGCAACAGCTGAGTACCAGTAACAAGCAATTTGCAACAATTACAAATTTGGTTGGTAATCCTGTTTTTATCAAGGAAGAAATGTCATGCTAAGCAGTTTTGTGTGTGCTTAGCAGCTCTTGGGCCCTGGCCTTGGACAACTTTTTGTTATGTGTCTTATCTGAGAACATGTCCAGAGAGCGTGCTGAAAATTCCCGTCTTACGTCATCCAGATAGCTAAGCACGCCTACTGGCGATAGCTGAGGCCCTTTTCGAAACCACGGCTTCAGCTCCGGATTCTGTTCAGGTTGCTTGGCCCGCAGTTGTTTTGGCAATATTGCGCGTGCTTTGCGTATACGCACTCAGGGCTTCAGACGAAAAGACGGAGCCTGAAGCTGAATTAAAATGTAAGCCGTGGTTTCGAAAAGGGCCTGAGACTGTAACAGTTGAAGCGAGCGCTCTAATATTATTTTCTAACTGCCGACTTGGACTTTGGACAAGACCAGTGTATCGTACATCGATACATTATTCTAAACGTTTATTCCTGGTCTATTGAGGTTGTGCTGGTGGGGGTTATATGACTTCGTTCTTGTGACCATCAAACACGAAGATGAGCGGCGAAATGACTTCGGATGCCGGAAATATCCAACAGGAAACTGTTTTGAGTAATCCAGCTCCAACTAGCGTTGTTCACCCGTTACCAGTTAGTATACATATAATATGAAACATAGATGCATTCAGAGACGGTCTCATTAAAGGCACTGGACACTAGATTGGTAATTGTCAAACACAAGTCTTCTCACTTGGTGTATCTCAACATATGCATGAAATAACAAACCTGTGAAAATTTTAGCTTGATTGGTCGTCGGAGTTGCGAGATAACTATGAAAGAAAAAACACCCCTGTCACACGAACTTGTGGGCTTTCAGATGCTTGATTTCGAGACCTCAAAGTTTAAACTTGAGGTCTCGAAATCAGAAACTAGTGGAAAATTACTTCTTTCTCGAAAACTACGTCACTTCAGAGGGAGCGGTTTCTCACAATGTTTTATACTATCAACCTCTCCTAATTACTGGTTAGCAAGTGATGTTTTATGCTAATCATTATTTTGAGAAATTACCAATAGTGTCCGCTGCCTTTAAGTCACCTGAGGACAAGTCTATACAATAATGTTTCATCGTTGTGACAATAACTATTGCGTGTCTTTTTATATTTTCATTTCGGTAAGCGTCTTTTGTTGCAGACAAATTCATTACTTTGTGCATTGGGAAATTCCCAATGTGTAGGCTCCCGGTTTGGAAGTATGATGGGTGGGTTCCCTCTTCATACTTTCTAAGCCAGAAAATTATAACGAGTTTTTAAAGCTCTTTTGCTTTATTAGGCCTAACCGTTAGTTGTTACTGAAATAAGGGATTCCTATTCAGAGATTAACTCATTAATTCACTGACTTGAAGTCGATTCCAATAATGGTGCATCTTGTCCAATGCATCCACACCCATAGTTTCCTTTAAGTTTTCATCTACTCTCTAAATGTAAAAGAGTGAAAAACACCACTGTTTACATTTCGAGCTGTCCCTTATATGGCTCTTCAAAAAGAGTGGTGGTTATTTCACTCGAGTGGTTTCATTCTATAGGACAGAGTGAAAAATCACTCAAAAAGATGCAAACTTCAATCTAAAAGAGTGGAAGACCACTCGAAAAAGGGTTGTCCTTCATATTATAATATTATGCTTCTATGTTTGCATCTTCAAGTCAGAAGGTTGACCCTATACTCTTCAAGATCTTTCTATGCCTCAGTGTCTATTATCAGAGCCCGTTGGAATAATGTCTTCCCATTACCAAGGGATCAGGCCCTGCGCTTGACAACTCTGTGCATGGACCCCGATTCGAATCCCACCTCAGTTAAGAGCCCGGTGTCGATGCGTCTTCAGTCCCTCCCCCCCCCCCCCCATATTATTTGTGGGGTTTTCTTATATTATATTATCTTGTTATTCGGGTGTGTAAATTATACGTAATTTATCTGACTATGTAGATGATCTGACAATCAGCCTTCAAGAGAGCCGTGAACCTTGTACCTAACAACCATAGAGCTATAATAGCTCTATTATGCTAACAACAGAAACAGTCGGCCATCTTTGGTTTCCTATAATAGTACTAGCCAAGCGTAATGTGCAGTGTTTAATGTTTAATGGTTTAATATCACTCGTCACGAAGGCTCATCGCAAAATAATTTATCAGGAAACAAACATAATGCCATAATCCTCCTCCGTGTGGAGTGAAATATAACCATTTCAGATTTGCTTTTAATAAAAAGAGGTAATCTATCAAATTGACAATTCAACAAGACATGCAATAAAACCAGTCAAATCATCGAGTACAGATTAGGAATGTTTAAACCTCTGACACCATGGATTAAATTTTCACATTTCGTTTATTCTGTTTGTAGAGCAACTCCCAGGAAAGCGAGGCCTATCATGCTCCACTATAGCCAATAACCCAATGGACAGAATTAGACACTGAAGAAAGAAGTTTCAGGGGTTTGGGAGGAAAATCCCATGAGAATTATTTCATGGACAAAACTTACTGAAAACCCAATCCATAGTTCCCCGGCGTGATTCGAACCGGGGTTCTAGCGGTGGAAGATCGCTAGAGATCCCAACGCCAATCCGACCACCAATCCCCTCCATAACGGCTCGATTTTCAAGAACTGACGAGTGACGGTGTCACCCTGTCACACTCACAGGGTGCCACAGAGATTTTTTTTAAATGCTGTGTAATAAATAAAAAAATATCAACATTTTGAAGGCTGGACTAAAATGCTTCAGACAACAGTATTATGTGAAAACCTTCGAGTTGCAGTTTCTGTTGGTTCTTAATTGTTGCTGGTTGAATATCCAATCATTGAATATTCAATCCGCAATTTTTTGTTTTCTACTGCCAAGTGTCCTTTTTAAATATCGTTGAATAAATGAACCATTGCTAATTCTAAAAATAATGTACTTTGATTACATGCTTTAAAGCTTTGTTTTCCACGACCTACAGACTCCCTAGAATACACCAGAGAGCATCTACGGATTAAAACAATATTCCGGGGCCCTAAGGCGGGCCCCGGTCCCCCCGCCGTGGTATGTCCGTCCTCCCCCCCCCCCCCCCACCTTTTAGGACGGATTGACGCCCCTGCCATCTCAGCTTGCAAGTTTGAACAGTTCTTTAATCTGCGCGTTCCACGAAGCGACGGCTCCATTATTACAACACAGGGGCTTTGGGGTCATGAAACTGTGAATAGCCTGTTCAGATTACGTAACGTCGGTATGGCTATATAACACGCAATTATTTAATAGCATAGAGAAAGGACTTGTAAATGCTGTGCTGTGTTACTGTCTGTATGTTCGTCTTCATAAACCAACACAAGACCAAGACCAAAGATGAGTGACAATTTAGAAGGTGCCAATAATATTCAGGGTATGAGTATTTCTCCTATTGATGATGATGTACCGGTAAGTACCAAGCATGAAACATTGTATTCCTCTGTTATTCAATGTTGATAACAAAGGAGGGACGCTGCGGCGTTGAAGAATTCCGTGCATTGTTGGCGGTGCAATCCAGACGCTGTACGTTTCCCCATTAGATCCGAGCTCGCTGTACGGTTTGCCATCATAGATAGATAGATAGATATTATACACATAAATGAATGTTTATGAGTGCAATGGTGCGAATATGTTCATGAGTTGAAAGATGGAATGTTCTATTCAACGAGGCGGAGCCGAGTTGAATGGAACATTCCAGCTTTCAACGAATGAACATTTCGCACCATTGCACGAATGAAAAACATTCATTATTTGTTTTTTATTCAATGTTGCAAATAGTGTATAATACAGAGTAATATGGACAAGATAAAAGTAAATATAAAATATATTAAAAGATGAAACAATAAACAAAAGGCAACCTCTAGGTCCGGGGAGAAGCACAGCTTTTGTTCCCCAGCCTATGAACAGACAAACCCAAAAAACAGACAGACATTAAAAATACAGGACAAAACTAACAGGACAAAATTGACAGGTGTAAGACAGAAAATAAAGCCGTTACAATTTCTACATACAAAAATAACATCAGAATCTTAGTATTCATTAAGAAAACGAGTTTTAAGTTTTTGGGTAAAAGTTGAGAGAGTACTCAATGATTTAAAAGAGTCATCCAGACTATTCCAAAATAAAGTGCCACGCTGGACAACACCATTTTTAGACAACGAGGTTCTACGATAGTTAACATACAGATTTTTCCTAGCAGCGCTACGGGTATAGGAGTGGATGTTTGAGGCAAGTGTAAAACTGGAGTTGAAACATGGAGGTAACAGATTATTCATATATTTATACATAAACTTTCCACACGTAACCACCACTTAAAGATTTGACGGGGAGATCAGTGGTGTGAGTGAGATCGCGATCAAATTCTAACTTTTATCTAAAAAGAAATACACAAAGTTGTAGGAATGGGCGTTTAATACACAAAGTTGTAGGAATGGGCGTTGCTTTTTTCCCCGTACTATATCACATCGACCAATAGTTTTGTCTTGTGGATGTCTTGACTACTATGAACGGACGGGTGGTTGAGCATGCGCCGACCGAGCGGATCCTCTCACGTGCATTTGTATGCAAGGCTATATATATAATAATGAGCGCAAAGCTAAGGTCGTATTGGTTTGTGCCAGCGTTCGATCCGAGATCTAGTATAACATGTGATTGTGTGAGCACTTAACACAAGTTGACGACAGAGGACGACCTACAACATCAAACGATCAATAATCAACAGCTATAAAACGAAGTACAGTGGAGTCTAGATAACGTGTAAAGTTGTATTATTCTTTTAGTTTGGGACGATATATTGGTGGCATGATTTAGGTTCTCGAGTCAATGTAGGCTACGTATGTATTTCTCATGTAATTTCTGCACGCTGGGTGTTTAACAAATGGCAAACGATCTGAAAAGCGACCGGAACAAGGGCACATCAAAGGTAAAATACGATTAGGTTAATGAAAGTATACTTCTACCCTCTAGAATCTAATAAGCCTCACGGGAGCCTTATAGTTTCTAGAAGTAGTTAAAGTATATAAAAACGCAGGCTGAGACTAGCCCCATAAATTGTTTCAATCTAGACCCAGTAACTTGGGCGCTGTACCCTGTACTGTATTCCTTTTTCGAAATGTTGACATTTTCTGTCATCCTCATAGTCATACTACTACTACTAGTAATGTATGACAGAAAATGTATGACAGAAAATGTCAAAATTTCGAAAAAGGAATACAGCGCCCCAGTTAGTAACTAGTCTAGGTCCAATCATGGAGGAAGAAATGCACTCCGGATTGGACCAATTTTATGGGCTGGTCATTGATGGACAAAAACGAACTATGGAGTATGGTTTGTTTTGTGTTCAACTTCAATGTTGGACAAACGCTGTAAGGAATCCAATCAACCAATTATTATGGATAAAGTATGTAACTTTTATTATTTTGAAATTGGAAACGTACATTTCAAATGTATGACATTTTTACATTTTGTTTTGAGCCCCATTTGATTTGGGTCCACTAGTTAGTATCCTAAAGGACTTTAGTGGGCCACTATAATAAGGATACTATAGTATTGGACCCACTCCCCTCCCCCCCCCCCCCCCCCCCCCCAACACCCCATGTTCCACTGAAAGCAATTTTCCCCATGGCCTATCCCGCTCACTTTTTTTCAGAATTGTTTTATTTACCAGCAAGGAAACAAATTGTTAATACTTGTTATTTAATTACTTTTTCTTTTTGTTATTGTTTACAGGAAAAGCTCGTACCGAATGGCTCGAATGTTATCTCTCCGCAGTATGGGAGTACTTTTGGGGACCCTAGTATCCCAAACAATGAGCCAGGAATGCAGCATCACCGGGCAAACTCGGTCAGTGGCTCGACGTTATCATTCCACAACATCAACTACGTCGTCAAGACCAAAGTGGACGGGAAGAAAATTGACAAAGTCATCTTAAATGAAGTCACGTATGTAAAACTTAGAGGGGGGGGTGTCTGTCTGGAGCCTCCCCCTCTCAGAACCCAAGCTCCACCCCTAATAAGATTGAAAAAACGCACGATGGTTCTAAGATACATTTAAAATAAAATTAAAATAACATAAAAAATTATGAGTAACACAGGAATGTCTTGCAATTTATGCTTGTGCTGCCCTCAGTTTTTGCTTTTGCTCAGCAGCATCTTCTACTCATTTATCATTAGCTTTATGAAATTAGGCCCTGGGCCCACTTTTATCAAGCTGTTTAGCAGAAAAATCTGGTCAGCAAATTTCTTGACTAAGAAAGCAAGAGATGACAAGGGTACCAGTTGCAGGAATAGTAATTGTATGGTATTTTGGCTATAGACATATCTTTGATAAGCAAGGATGTTTGAGCTTAGGATTGTACATGTCAGAGATTTGTCAGAGGTTTTCACACGGTTAGATTAGATTAGATTTATTGTCCACGTTAAAAACATAGAAACTTGTCTTCCAATGGCCAAATACAAGTATACACAATCAATATCATAACTATATAAATTACCAAAATAAGAGAAGTAGGAATACAAAGCAACAAACATTGCATTTTAAACTGTTAATCCTGCTCTACTAAATATCTTTCTTCAATGAATTCAACCCATTTTACTTTTAAAAAGTGTACTTAATCAAATGGTCTCTGTTTTCTCCACTAGTGGGATATTTGGACCTGGAATGAACGCTATCCTTGGTCCAACAGGCAGCGGAAAAACTTCGTAAGCATTTTAAATATTTTTAAAGGATTTTTAGTGGCTTTAAACTTGGTATCATAGTGTCTTACATAGGATCTAGAAACTGTCCTAACTTGCAGCACCGTCAGCATAAAAGTGTGCATGAGTTAAATTCAGAAGCCTATCGCAAAGCCTGTTAATCTAAAACGATAACCAAACTTATATTCAGACCATTTGAAAACCTGTAAAACTTTATCCCAATTGATCCAAGGTGTTACATAAATATTGATCCTAATTGTAATGAACTTTTGCAGACTGCTTACACAAACCAAAAGGACATATTGTAAATGCAAAGAATTAATAATGGTCCGACAGACATTTCAAGGTCTTCCTCAAGCAAGCTTATTGTGTGACAGCAAAACCCAATGCAATGCAAACCCTGTGTTGTCATTTAGCCTTGAGACAGACTCTGCTGGGCTCCAAAATGTTCACCCATTCATCAATTTTATGCCTCAGACAGTACTAAGATTGTAAACTTTGCACGATTGGTGGAAATTCGATAGTATGGTAAGGTTTGCGATAGCACCATATGTAATGATAACTATGGAACAATTTCGTCCAGCAATTTTGCTGAGCAAGAAATTTTGGTTGAACATATTTTGTGCACACTGAATGCTAATAATTGAGTAGCAAATCCTGATTTTTTGGTAGCAATTGAAAAGAACCTGGAACCAGAGGCTTCAACCAGTGTTTCGATCAGTATGGTCCGATTGTCTTTTAAAACAAAAAAAATAAATAAAAAATAGTCTTCTCCAGAAGCTGATTAGAGCATCTAAACGTTAAGTTGAAACCTACGGTTCTGAAACGTTGAGTTGAGACCTACGGTTCTCTTCAGAACCACCCCCAACTCAATTGGAGATTTTCATAACATTGTGTTACCGCAAACCTTTCTATAGTTTATGCATTATTTAACTAAGTTTTTGTGAAAGATTTCAAAAGGTTTCTTTCTTCCCCATAATTTCTTGACAGACTTCTGGATGTATTGGCTGCAAGAAAAGATCCACATGGTCTGTCAGGGACCGTGCTTATCGATGGCCAAGCTCAACCTGAAAACTTCAAACTCGTCTCTGGCTACGTAGTTCAGGTAGGAGTTTAGATATTACACTAAGTTTGAAAAGAATATACTTAATTTTATTATTTTGTATGAATCTTTTATCATGCTTTTTGTAAACAGACCTTGGATAAAGCTAATGTACATACTTATAAAACCACTTTATGAGTGTATTGGCCCGGTTTCATAGAGCTGCTTCTAAGCACAGAAACTTGCTAAGCACAAATGTCACATGTACAGTTGGTGACTTGTATCCTGCCTACTTTTTGCTAAGCAGAAACTTTGTAATTAGTATTTTCTGCTGAAGCGACTATGAAATTGAGCCGTTGTCTAATGTTTTTAATGGTATATTTATGACTTAATGTGTCATAGTGTTATGGTTATCACATAGTACAAAAACCCCAAAACAATCAAAATTTTAAACAGTTCATTTCAAAATCACATCATTAAGCTTGTCTCATTACTAAAACAATTCCACATTTTAGGATGATGTTGTCATGGGAACCCTCACTGTGAGAGAAAATTTGGAGTTCTCCGCAAATCTGAGGCTAGATAAGACCGTCACGAAAGAGGAACGGAAAATTCGAGTCCAAGATGTCATAAATGAACTTGGGCTGAATCTTTGCGCTGATACAAAGGTAGGTTTTCCACTTCTTTATCTTTCTCGGGAACTCATTGAGCAAGTTCAAGTGTGTACAATGGTTAACTAAAAGTTGACTATTTTGTCTCGAAACCAGATTTCAGTATTTTTACTGCATGATGAAATACATTATTAATAATTTAATAATAATCTTTTTTGATGTAAGTCAGCGGTTATCAAAGTCCAGAAGGAATATTTACCCGTTATTGCGCAAAGAAAACATCAAAGTTCATCAAAGCAAAAATAAATCAGTTGTGGAAGATAGCAATTTAGGCCATGGTACGTGTTATTTTACAGCTCAGGTACAATTACGCAAGTACTGAAAAAATTGTTTCTCACACAGGCTAATCTGAAACAAGGAGGATGCTATGTATTTTTCCTTTTTTTTAATTCATAATGGCAGATTTGTCCTTAGAAGGACGAAACACTAGGCTGGTATTTCTTCAACAGTTGTTCATGTCCAGTTAAAAATACAAAGTCCAAATGAAATCTGTTATGGTCATTATTAAGGTGGTTTTGTCTGTGTTTGTTGGTGGCAGTGGATAACTATATAGTTGACAACAAAGATAAGTTACACGGCATTGTTATCAACCCATGTTGTGTATTTAACCTTTTATAGCTGCATTAGGCAAGTTGAAGTTATGAAACACCAGATATAAAAAACACACAAGCAAGTGCAGTGTATTAAGTTTGAGGTCAAAGATAAGCGTTTGGGTCCAGGGGCTTGTTATGTGACCTTACTCGGGTGAAACACTAAGTGAAGAAATACAGTGGTGGACAAATTTAAATGCTTCATTTGTTGTTCCTGCTGGGATTACTACCAAGCAAATTGTGTGAAAGGTCAACAAACTATTGTTGCATTTCACTTGAATGGATTCTCATTCAGGAAGTTGGTAAAAGTTCAATTTAAAGTAAGGCCTAGCTACTTGAACAGCGACCACGTTTTCTGCAGGAGAATTTGCTGGCAAACTTCTCTAGTCTGCCCTCTGCATGTATTTTCACATGATCATGGCCCTTTGGTGTTTTAACACCCTTCTGTGTTTTAAAAAATTACCATGTCAGTTTCCCTTGTAGTCTACCTGTAATACTTGATATTTTTTACATTTTAAGAACTGTTTCAAGTTTCATTTGTAATTTTCAGTTTTATGTTCAGTTCATGGAACGTAAGTAACACCATGCCCTTGAAAGGACATTGGGGGCTGTAGCTGAAGGCAAGGCTTTAGCCAGTATTTGGTGTAAAAAGATTCGGCAAATTGTTCACTTACAATACGTGTACATAAGCGACAGACACAACATGGTGTCCAAATTTAAAACAGGGTGTCCACAGCTCCAGGCTGCCAGACACATAATAGACACCCAGACACCATTTCTACCTCCATGCTATGATTATGGTCAATTGGTCTTTGTACTGAATTACTTAGTAGTTGGCGTAAAACAAAATTACCAGGGCAGTCTTGAAACTGTTCAAAACAGGGTGTCCTCCAAATTTAGAAGAGGTAGTCCGAAGGACACCCTGTTCTGGACACCCTGTTCTTGTCAACTGGTCCTCAGCTTGCTTATGAAGCCAGTAGTTGCGTAACCTTAAATTACCAGGGAGTGTCGACCTGGAGCTCTGATTTCCAATGATGAATTTATTTCATGGTTAACACTCAGCTGGAGTACAGCCTTGAAATCCGGATTGAATTCCTGTAAAGTATTTCCACTTTAGTTCCAATTTGCCTTGAATTAGAGATCATTATACCACAGCTTGTATGGAGAAGTCATTGAATGGTCGTGGTGATAGAAAGGTTAAAACAAGCTTGCCAACTCCATCAACCTACACCCCACCCCACCCCCCCCCCATCACCCCCCCCCCCTCCCAATCATGCTAAAAAGGTTCGCAAAGCTTAATCAAAAATCATGACATGATTCTCTCTACACCTAATTTGTGCAATATTTTTGGTTCCAAATCTAAAATGTTCAGTGTTCATACACATTACGCTCTCTCCAGGACAGCCTGTTCGAGAGCGCTAACACTAACAGTAAAAACACCAAAAGAAAATTTCACGGAAAAAGTTGAAGAAAAAGAAATGTTTACTATTATTATTATTAGTTTATCCACACCATATGCTGGAGGCTGAATTGCACAGTGGTTTCAGCAAGATAAAAACCCCTAAAATACACAGAATGTTTTATTTATTTATTTTATTTATTTATTTTAAATCTTTAGACATACACAATAGTTACAATTTGTACAGGGGCTGTCAAGGTTAAAACAAAAGTGTGAAACTGTCATCAAAAGATGTGTAAAACTAGACCCCTGCCAACGATAAAAATATAATTATACAATATAAAAAGGTGATTGTACTGAAACATTTATGAGTGTGGATGCCAGCAAAATGTATCAGATTGATGCCAAAGGTGATCTTTAAGTTATTGAAGTTGACATTCAACATTGTCCATAGATTAAGTGTAATTAATAATGTTGATTTTGTTATGTTATTTCCTTCCTCCATGATTGGTATCATTTAAGCCACAGGGAAAGGATTTCCTGCAGGCACAAAGTGTACACACAGCACTTTGGAAGACAACAATTGGCTTTAAATGACATTCCATGTAGATGACAGTTCACAACTGCTGTGAACAATTTTATGAACTTGTTGAATGTTTCACATTATTAGCTGTACAGTTACACGTACGCTTTGTGTTAATTAGCTCACCTGGAAACTGCATTTTACTTGCCCCAGGGAAATTTTAGGCGCCCAGCTTTTTAACCATGTATTGTCATTTATAACTATGTGATGTATAAATGGAAAGGTTTACAAACTTTTGTTGAGTTTCCTCAGTAAGGAAGTCAGTAAAAGTTTAAATTGAAGAACTATGAGTTCACTAAGTCTACAACTACATAAGTTTTTCTGTGTTTGTTTGTGGCAGTCAGGGAGACAATCTATCAAGTTGACTAAAAAGATAAGTTGCCCTATAAATTGTCAGGGTTGTTTAGATAAATGTTTATTGCTGCAACAGGCAAATCGATGTTATGAAACACCAGATAAGAAAAAGTCTTTCATAACTTGCACTCAATGCATTAATGCACTCGACTTTAGAGGTAAATAATGAGGGTTTATTTCATAATAATAATAATATACACATATTGACTGGCAATGAAGTAACTAGTGTACGTCTATTCCCGAGGGACTTTGAGTGACCAGAAGAGGGGCCTATTTCCCAAGGCCGGGGGAAATAGGCCCCTCTTCTGGTCACTCACAGGCCCGAGGGGAAATAGATGTACACTAGTTATCGAATTATGCCAGTCAACATGTGTTTTATAACACAGCTCGGTCGTAAATGTGAAATAAGAACAGAAATCTGGAAAAGACAGGAAGTTTTGTAGTTCATGCAATCTTACAATAAACAATACAGTAGAGGAATTTAAAAAGAGTCGATAAAAACACAAGAGGGGAGAGTTTACCAGCACGATTCACCCTCAGCCAAGATCCTCAGCATCTGGCTATAATTATTTGCAGTTAAAGCAATACAGTTATATAACTGGGCTAAACATTAAAACATTAATACAAAACCAGCGGGTTATGCAAATGAGTTATCCATTTCCAGATCATTGGTGCAAATCCCACTTTGTTCATCCTAACATTTTTATCATTATTTATACTACAACTATTAAAGACAATGACTGGACACCTTTGGTAACATTTGCATAAAATAACCTGTGAAATTTTTGGCTGAATCGGTCATCGGATTTTCAGGAGAAAAATGAAAGAAAAAACACCCTTGTTGCATTACTTGGCGTGCTTTCAGATATAATAAAAGGCTTCAGCTGAAGTCTTTTACTATATGAGTGAGAAATTAAATCTTTCTCAAAAACTTTGTTACTTTGCTTGTCACCCAAAATTTGTTATGCTAACAATTATTTTGAGTAATAACCAGGCTCCAATGTTTAAATTAAAAGATAACTACAATTACAACGGGTTGATTTATTTGATATTGTTTTTGTTTAACAGGTTGGGACAGAGTTCATTCGGGGTGTCTCTGGGGGAGAGAGGAAACGGACTAATGTTGGTATGGAATTGATCACCAAGCCAAACGTTCTGTTTCTGGACGAGCCTACAACTGGTCTTGATGCAAGCACAGCTAACGCCGTCATGGTGCTACTCTCAAAGTATGTCTTACTTAACTCATACTCTATCAATCCATCAAAAGCCAACATGTGTTTTGCTGGAATTTGATGCATACGATCAGCACACCCCCCAAAAAAATTGCCAATGCTCAAATTTGGGGTAAAATTCTACAAGACTGTCTGGCTTGTTGTTGGACAAGTTTACTGGACCAGACTTTATTTTACACACCAAAAGGGGGGAGAATCTACAACTTGAGGGCCTTATCAAAAAGCAGGCCTGATACTTCACAGAGGCAAAGAAGGTGGTTGCCTCCATACCCCTGGTTACTGCCTTGGTGGCCATGAAATGACAGTAGAAAATTACAGTTTCCTCATAATATGCCCTTTATCAAGGAGAAAGTGCCTTGGTGTGCCCTTGCCCTTTCAAAAACGAAGCAAACAGGGCTGAAAAGGTCAAGGTGGAAATGCCATCCATTCAACATTACCTAAAGTTTGGATCCAAGTTTCATATCCTTTTATTAGTACCATGTATTAACTTTCATTTCTGCCAACTGTCCCTTGGGTAAACTGGAACAACGCCTGCACTTAACCACTTCTACTTGAATGTTGGCTTATCAGACACCCTCAAGATAAAAACAAATAACAATTATTTTTTCTTTGGTTTTACCCATTTTACCCATTTTACACCGATGTGTATCAGTACTCATTCGAGCCCTGTGAAAAAAAATGCCAGGAAATTTCCACCACAAAAATGTATCCATAATTTGTTATGGTTTTTTTAATTTCAAAGGTTGACCAAGCGAGGGCGCACCATCATCTTCTCCATCCACCAGCCTCGATACTCCATCTACAAGTTGTTTGACAGACTGCATCTCTTGTCGCTAGGCAACACGGTGTATCATGGACCAGCCAAAGAGGCCCTGCAGTACTTCTCTGATAGCGGTGAGTGAAGTCACCATGGTTTGGGCCCAGTTTCATAAGGGCCTTAAAGGATTTGGGGACTTTTTGTAACACAAAACACAATGTTAACAGATTTAAATTAAACTTACACCGTTTGAAGATAATGAAAGCTAACCTTAAAATATTAGTTGCTGAGGTGCAGTAGTTTTTGAGAAATGAGTAAAACAATGAAAATACGAAAATACATGCTAAAATAATTTTCGTCTCATGATCACTGAGACGAAAATTATTTATATGACATTGTTTTACTCATTTTTCAAAAAACTACAGCACCTCAGCAAGTAATATTTTCATGGAAGCTTTCTACTATTATTATCTTCAAACTGTGTAAGTTTAACGTAAATCTGTGGACATTGTGGTTTTTGTCCTGCAAAAAGTACATAGACCCTTTAAGCAGAGAAAATTGCTTAGCATTTTTCTGCCATGCATGACTGAGCAGAATACCAGTTGGAGTTGTCATTATTACATGTTACATTGCCTTTAAGAGAATGCTTGACTCCAGATCCTGTTTCTTACGATCACGATTCCCCGCTTACGTGCAAGCGCCGAATTTCTGCGCTAGCCTTGTGAGCGTAGAATGCCTAATAAAGTAGAGTGCGCAGAATCACAAATTTGTCGCTTGCCCGTGAAATATGCTTGCTGTAAGCACAGAATTCTCTGCTTCTGTAAGCGCCGATTCTGTGCTTACGGTAAGCAGAGCCATAAAATTGGGCCCAGAACATACTGATTGAAACATTGACTTGAAAAGAGATTTAGACGTTTTCACTCGGTGTTACCACAAACCTCTCTTAGTCATATTCCTTTAGTTGTGATGTATCCGGTATTAATTTCTTGGTTTCTCTGGTTTACATTTCTCAGGTTACGTTTGTGAGGAACACAACAACCCTCCAGATTTCTTCCTGGACATTATTAATGGAGATTCTACTGCTGTTACCATGGCAATGGATGAGGAAGATACTGCATACAGTAAGTTAGGGATAAGAAGAGGGGTGGGGTAAGAGTTGGAGGGGATTCAGTTGGACATTTTGTTATTTTGTTTAAAATTTATAAAAAAACACTTAACGGCACAATTAGCCCTGATAACATCAATAGGAAACAAGAAGAAAAGTTAAATTTTGGATGATGGGAAAAATCAAAATGGGGAAACCATGCAATAAGGTAGGGACTGAAAACCCAATCCATTATTTTAAAGTTTTGGTCTGAGGTGGGATTCAACCGGGGAGGTCCACAGCGGCGAAAGGCAGGGAAAGAAACCACTGATCCAGCCTAACATAATAAATATTATATGTAGAGACAAGGTAAACTTGACTCATTGTTTTCACTGTATATTTGTAGTTTTTGTCAACTAAACTAATTAGTAGTTATACGCTAGTTAATTAACATATATTCTGTACGCCCAAATATCCAAATGTGTTTGATACTTGTGGAGAAATGTTGGCTTTATTCACAAATTCTTGACTCCACCAGCCACTGAGAAAATACTTCATGCACTCATTTCTTGATGATTGGATTTTGGTAACGTTCTTCTTTTTCACTCACTTCAAACTCAATTTTCTAAACTACAAAAATTACAAAATGCAGCTAGTCGCTTTGTCACACTTACCAGTCAACACACTCACATTACACCAGTACTGAAGTCACCTCACTGGCTGCCAGTCAAATCTTGCATTGCTTTCAATCTTCTGCTACTTACCTTTCATTGCATTCATGGTTGCTCCTTTATATATTATTTCTTTGGTGAAAGCGTATACTCCTGAACGATCTCTTCGATTGTTATACTTGCTTGCTACTACATGTTCCTATGGATTAGGAAATCATGGGGGTTGAAGTTTCAGTCACATGCTGGACCCACTCTCTCGAATGACCTACCACTTCAAATTCCTAATATTTCTTGTGTTGATAATTTTAAGATTAAAAACCATGGCTTATCTATAATTGTTCTTTGTCTGATTTTCCTCTTTCCCCTTTCCTTACTGCGTGAGGGTTCTCTCCCCTGTGCCTTGAGCACCTTCATTTGGTGGGTTTTGTCGCCTTACACAAATTCTATATTAATATTATTCTTTACGAATAGTACTAATGTTAATAATTAATACTTCTTTACCGGGAATTCTATTGCTAATAATTGGTACTTCTTCACTAACAAAACTAATACTCTTTCAATTGTTTGACTTCCTTTTTTAATGTTCAACTACCTGAAGCAGGCATCAATTGTCGTGATGAAAATGATGGCCCTGAAAAACCCAAGATCACAGAAGTCTTCAAGACATCTAATCATGAGCGCAAGCTTGGGGAGTCGGCCAGCCAGATCTACAAACAGTACACAGCCACAGATCAAGTCAACACCGTTGTTATTGAGTATCCAACTTCCTTTGCCACACAGGTAAGAGGTTATAGGCTGGAAAAGCATAACGTTGTTCCTCAAAAAATACTGCTCACAATTTTTTTTTTGCTAAAGCAAAACAAAACTAGTGGGGTACAATTGCAACAATACAAACTTTATGAAGTTTTGGTTGGTGAGCAATTTTTGTTCAGGAAGATTTTTGTCAGGATTTTCTATGAATTCAAACAATATTTTTCTCAATGAAAGTGTTTGTAGAGGTCAAAGCTTGTCCTTATTAACGTCTGTAATCCCATACTTTTTCCGACACCTTGGTTTAAAAAAGGACTTGTTTCCCTTCAAAAATTAATTTCTAAGATTTGCAACTTAATTCCAGCAGTAATACACATTCCGTCTTCATTTCTTTTCACAGCTCTATTACGTCTCAAAGAGAACAATCTTGAATATTCTGAGGAACCCGATGCAGTCTTACATCCAGGTAAACTACAAGAAAATCTTTTGTCATTTATGAGCTTGTCTTCTGTATTGGGTTAGGATGTCAGTGATTAACATCCCATCAAGAATGAAAGTTGTACGGAGACGTCAGAAACCCTTGTCACTTGTAACCCATCATCTTCTATATTTTACATCCAAATTGGATGTACAAATTGACAGCTTCTGCTGTCACTATGACGGGATTGCTGGAAAGGTCATTTGTTGATTTGTACATGGCTTTATACAACCAAAGTTAGGCTTTGGTGCACAGAGTGTCTGGTTCCGTTTTGTGTTTGATTACAAGCACTGAAATCATAATTGTGTGTTCTAGAAGCCCAGCAATACCCTCATTCAAAGTGGGAAAAGATTTATATTTGCAATTTGCACACAGACTTGTTTGTTTCCCCACAGAATTCAGTTTTATTTAGTTTATTCAAGTGGTCCATTTTTACTGGTTGTATATTCACTTTGAAAGTTATTGTTTATTTTATTCTTCATTTCCTCTTTAGTTCCTTTTCATGATTATATTTGGTCTGGTCGTCGGTGGTCTTTACTTCCAACTTGATCTATCCACAGCAGGAATCCAAAACAGGTGAGCCACATTCCAGAAAAAAAAACACAATCTTGTCCATCCCCCCATTAATTTTTAGAAATACGGGCTCGACAGGGTGCATGTCTCTTCTGTTACCTGGCCATTAAATTGGGCACATAACTTCACATACAATTTAACTCCAAAAATGGCGGACAGTAACAGCGTTTGACATCAGATCAACTGGTCAAAATGTGTTAACTACGTTCTTTTAAGAGTGATTATTTCTGCAATGACTTTCTTGTATTTTTTTTTTTTTTTTTTTTTAGGATTGGAGCATTTTTCTTTCTCATCATGAACATGGTGTTTAGTAACCTCAGTGCTGTGGAATTATTCATCAAAGAGAGGGTCATCTTTATGTAAGTCCACTATTTTTTTATTTTTTTTTACTTTGGAGCATACAACTTCAAGTTACTTTTATCGCTAACGTATGCCCAAGATAATATCGTTGCAAGGACACAGAGTGTCATGACTGTGATTCGAACCCACCCTCTGCTGATAAGGTCAACTGAACTCATCAATTTTATTTGGTAGTGATGAATGAATTTAACGGTGAAATTTTTCTAATTTTTTGTTTAAACCTTTGTTAGACATGAGTCAGCGAGCGGCTTCTACAGATGTTCCTCTTATTTCTTTGCCAAAGTCTTCTGCGATCTACTCCCGATGAGAATTATTCCCACCTTCATCTTCTGCTCCATTACTTACTGGATGATAGGTACAATCAAAGTTTACTTCTTTTTTTTCCCCAGCAATTTGTCTAATTTTGACTGGACAATTTGTGATTCCGTCAATCGTGATTTTAAAAGTCATGGGCTGGAATTCACGAAGCACAAAGATTCATCTTTAGATGAGTTGTCAGTATTACCATAGTGATTTGTATTGTGACATCACACTTTCCTTAGCAATTAAGATTGATTCACAGTTAAGATTGATCTTAGCTCTGTGTAAATCGGCCCCACGGGCCAACTTCCATAGGCACAATCCTGGGTCCAATTTCATATTTTGATTTGTGTTTTTGATTGATTGATTGATTGATTTCCCAACTTATCTTATATTTCAGGACTGAAAGCTGATGTGGCAGCGTTCTTCATTTACTGTCTGACTCTGATCTTGACGACAGTCACAGCCTGTGCCTTGTCCTTTGCAATCAGTTCCAGTGTATCCATCATGGCAGTCGCCACCTTGTTTGTTGCCGTCGCATATATCTTCATGATGGTAGGTTTATCTTTTAAGTCTACTGGAATATGACGCTTTGAGACGTATAGTTGTCAGCAGGTCTGCCAGGGCACGTCTCTGAGACTTAGAGGACCATTCTAAAGTCAAGTAATAGTTTTCTTGGCCAGTCTAAAGTCAAATCCCCAGACTTCTAGGGCCAACTCAAGTCAATTATTTTGGTATTTTGGGCCAGTCTGAAGTAAAATCCCAAGACTTATAGGGCCATTAGTCTTAAATCCTATGTCTTTCTAGGTCCAGTCTAAAGTCAGGTCACAAGACTTAAGTTTTCAGAAGTCAATAATTATCAAACAATAAGAAGCAGGACAGTTCTTTTCAGATTTTAGAAATCTCTTAATTCTGAATATACAATCCGCAATAGTAGAGAAGTCTCTCGGAGTCCAAACAAAGTTACTCTGCGCAAGTAGAATAAGAAGCAGAGACAAGTTCTTAAAGAACCTAATCTACCCAGCAAGTAGATATACACCTGGTAATACCACAAAACAAATAATTTTTTTATACCTAAATAGCAATGTTGGCAAAAACTAGACATCTCATATATTTCTTTTCCTTTTGTTAATTCCCAGATCTTTAGCGGCTTGTTGCTGAACATATCAACTTTACCCGTCTGGCTCCAGTGGCTTCAATACATCAGTATATTCAGATACAGTCTCAATGTGAGTAGTCATGTCGGAGTGTTTTGGCCGGAGCGGTCTTGGTGCACCAGACTCTAACTCTGGTGTTGTCAGCTCATGACACTCGTTTCTTTACAGGGCTCAAATTTTCAAACAACAAGACGGCAGAATCTTTACTGGACTGGGATTTTATTTACAAGACTAGTACCAAAATGAGAACACAGTTTTTTCTTCATAACTGTTTTATTTGAACAAATACTATGAGAAGATTTGTCTCTTCTCATTTATGGGTGATACTCAGTATTGAAAGATATTTGTGAGACTCAAACTCAGCATTTGAACATCATTCTTTTGAGACAAAGATGTTGAATTGATGAATTAAAAACAAGACCATCGGACTTGTCCTATTTTGAGTTTACTGGCTCAACCCTGAAATCCCTCGCTGGTGTAAAATCCCAGCTCGCCTCAACAGGGTTCTTAACAATGATTGTCTGCTTCGTTGTTTTGCTCGCTGGTGTAAAATCCCAGCTCGCCTCAACAGGGTTCTTAACAATGATTGTCTGCTTCGTTGTTTTGCTCGCTGGTGTAAAATCCCAGCTCGCCTCAACAGGGTTCTTAACAATGATTGTCTGCTTCGTTGTTTTGCTCGCTGGTGTAAAATCCCAGCTCGCCTCAACAGGGTTCTTAACAATGATTGTCTGCTTCGTTGTTTTGCTCGCTGGTGTAAAATCCCAGCTCGCCTCAACAGGGTTCTTAACAATGATTGTCTGCTTCGTTGTTTTGCTCGCTGGTGTAAAATCCCAGCTCGCCTCAACAGGGTTCTTAACAATGATTGTCTGCTTCGTTGTTTTGCTCGCTGGTGTAAAATCCCAGCTCGCCTCAACAGCGTTCTTAACAATGATTGTCTGCTTCGTTGTTTTGCTCGCTGGTGTAAAATCCCAGCTCGCCTCAACAGGGTTCTTAACAAAGATTGTCTGCTTTGTTGTTTTGATGGGGAATTAAATCGTAGTGCCTGTGTATTATGTTAGGCATGTAAAAGAGCTAACTAATCATCATGGAATTTTTTTTTTTTTTTTATGAAACTTGTATTCATTGAATTTTCTTCCAGTCGTTATCAGTGAATGAATTGAAAGGACTTGTCTTCTGTGGTAATGCAACCATCCCAGCAACTTGGTGAGTTGTCTGTTGTAATTTTAATTTAATTAACCTTTTAATTTTTTTTTAATTTTTTTTTTTTTAAAGGCACTGGACACATTTGGTAATTGTCAATTAGCATAAACTTGGTAATGAGCTATGTAGAGCTGTTAAATACTGTGAGATATTACTCTCTCTGAAGCATCATAGTTTTTGAGAAAAGGGTAACTTCTCACTAAAATATTTGAATCTAAGAAAGACTGCAGGCATGAAGCCTTTCTGTCCTTTCGTACAGTAGTGAAATCTGACCTGTTTGTCTGACTTCAGGATGTTTAGTTTCTATTTTTAGCATAAGTGCAAAGTGCTATGGCAACTGAAAAGAATTCTCCACTTTCTAAAATAATTGTCTAAAAAAGATTCCAAGCAATAACTCTTACTCGTTTTGTTTTTAGCGTGTCCGGTGAGGCTTATTTAGCGAATCAGGGAATCGACGACTCGGAATGGGGATTATGGGAGAATTTGGTCGCTTTGGGTTCCATTTCCCTCATCTGTCTCTTCCTGGGTTACGTACAGCTCCGACGCATCCGTAAACTGAAGTAAGGGCCCATGCCCTAAGCTACCTACCCCAACCTTCTCCCACTTTAGCTGCATTCAGCTCCGACGCATCCGTAAACTGAAGTAAGGGCCCATGCCCCAATCTACCTACTCCCAACCTTCTACCTAGCTTGCATTCAGCTTAGACGCATCCATAAACTGAAGTGCCTACCATCAACATTCATCTGTGTAGGACGTAGGATAAAACTTATTCAAATAATTATTCTTAATTCCCAATGCAATGACTACATCTTTTAACAATACTTAATACTCAAAGTAAAAAATAAAACCAGTGAACAAGAAAAAGTAACTGGAAATTGGCAGTGGATGTCAAGCTCATGAGAGGGAAAACTTTATGATGTAAATGTCAATATTATTGAAGAGAACTCTTCGAAAGAAGCTTTGAAGAATGTTTTCATCTCAACAAAATTGTTATGTACCTTTCAGATGCTATTTTGTAAAAGTGTTTTTATGAGAATAGGATTATGTTTACAAAGTATATTTTAGCAAAAATAGTTACTGTCTCTTTGAAATTTTAATAGTTTTAAGCAATGATGACTATTTTACAGTAATGTTTTAAAAGAAGAAAACTAATCCAAGCTGATGTGTATGACTATATTAAAGCTTCTATCTCTCCCTGATTCTAGAGAAGTTCCCTGAAAATAAACCAATATTTCCAAGTTCTGACAACCTCCCTGCTAATGGAAACTTTTTTCCCTATTTTGTTGAATGTAATTTTAAATGTTTCCTTGATTGTTTGATAAAAATGATAAAATAGACATCTTTTTTATCTGACAATTAACACCTGTTATCTCCATATTCTTTCCAAAAAGTTGACTTAATTGGATCATGCACAAACCAGTTGAGCTTCTGACGGCCCAAGGCAGACTAACTGCTGGACCATTAAGTTAATGTCCCAAAGTAATTCAATGTAAATACAACCACCGGTGAAAAGGATGTTTAGTTCCGAGCAGAAATTTGTATATTTCAACATTTCATGCCATTGGCTTTTTAAGTCTGAATGACAGCACAATTTTTATCCTAAGAATTTAAGTTTATAAAAATGTAATAAAATTAAAACTTTTATTAGTCACATTTGCCATTAAGATTAGTCGACAGGCATTGTAGAGATAACTGTTCAGCTCAAAAACAAATATGGAGTATAGTCATAGTTGAAACTGTTTACATTATTCTGACTACGAAGTTAAGATAACACTATGCATTCTCCAGAAGACGGTCAGAGCACACTGACCAAAACGCCAAGCAAACCGGCTCTTCTCAGAGCCAGCACTACTCACAAAAGAGATTTTTACATGGTGTCACCGCAAACCTTTCTTACTTTTAGACTATGAATTTGGTGTGTGGTTCAAATCCCTGCCATGAAACTTTGTGTCCTTGAGCAAGACTCGTGCATCCTGGGTACTTGTTTATTGCGAGGGCAGAGATGGTTCTTGTGGTTGATTTAGATTGGTGAGTTTGCACAGCACAGTCCTTACACTCCCAAGGGAGCTGAGATGGTTTTTAGGAATGAACACTGCACATAGAATTAGATTTTGTTTTCAATTTAACACAAAGTTTATAACTTATTCGAACTTTATTTATAGGTTTACATGAATGTAATAAGCATCTTGTTATTATCTTATTATGCAATAAACATTCCAATTAACCTCAAGTAGAAATCTGTTTTAAATTTCTGTTTTTATTTCACTCTTATAATTAATTCTGCAGACAAAAGTATACAGAACAAAATACAAGTTTGCGTTTTCTTATGAAAGCACGCCCGACCACGCCCCTTTGCGTGACCAAGACTAAACGAAACTGATGAACGCTGAGGGCGCACTTTATTCCTACAGAAACACGCAATTCAAAACCTCCGGGTTGTTTTGTTATTTTCACGACGAGCTGGGAAAACTATTCTGCACCGAACCCCGGGAAAGTAGATGCTGGTTATATCATAGGATCACTGGGCTGGATAGACGATGTGCACATTGAAAATTTTGAGCATAATAAACGCACCGATAAGAAATAACGGTGACTTTTGATGCAGTGTAAGTGAATACTCCCAAACAACGAGTGGAGTTAATTTGCGGGGAGGCTGTCCGAAGACTACTGCCGTGGTTTAGCTTGTAATTGACGGCCAAAGCCAGCTGCTCATGTGTGCGTCGATCGAAGAGGACTACACGTGCACGATTTGTGAGATACACTGCATGAACAACATCGCTACACCTTAGATTATAACTTGGAACAACTTTTACGGTATGTGTGAAAACAAGATTCCTCGTCTGTTGTTTGCATTTGTTGGTTTTGAACTCGTGAAACATCGATTTTTCATTTTGTGTGCATTGTTTTTTTGGGGGTTTTTTTATTTAGATGATCTTCAACAGCCAAACTCTCTCATTATAATCATTGCTTTTTATCGTCTATGATTGTGAATTGCCGTATCCTGCCACCACTTTATTACTACTCATTTTTAACTACACTAAAGTAGGAATATCTCATTTGAGTAAATTAGAATTAGATCATCTTCATTCATCTTCATTTACTGTACAGAAACCTGTTCTGGAGAACCAGATTTATTTCATTAAGAATGAAAAGGTAGTGACAGGATACTATACATTTTTTAACCAGAAATTGTGATTCAGTTTTCTACATGACAATAGTCGATACTTAAATTCTAGTAATATTGTGAGGTGAGGGGTAGGCTTGGTATAGCAAGTCATGCAGTCTAATGTTTTAGTCTGCTTTGACAACCAACATGACCAACAAACTAGAAACTTCTGCTTGTTTCTTTTAATGTTATTTTTTTCTAGTCGTCAGTTCAACTATTTGTGTTTCACATATTTATTTTACAGAAATGACAGAAACGACACAAACACCTGTTCCAAATGGGAAGCCATCGGCAAAGGAGAAAGAAAGCAAAGAGGAGGTTTGTTTCACTTTGGAAAGTTTTTTTGTTTCAAAATCAAAATATTGTGCTGTTTTTTTCTTTGGTTTTTTACAAAGGTTAAACTGAAATATTAAAAACATTAAAATCGAAACAGAAACCAGAACAAACACAAATAAATGTCTTCACAATGTAGGGCCCTATTGTAAAACAATTAAGGCCAAGTAAAAAAAAAACATGTTTCGCGTCCTTTTTACAGGCCGCCTCCTTTTTTATTTTATTTTTTATTTTTTTTTTTAATAGGGTTATTTTAAATAATCTCAGCAAAAACAATCTGAAATGTCTTGTCTGAATGCCTCGACTAAATTGTTTCATTTATGTTTTGTGTATTTCAGCAGTAGAAAAAACAATGGATATTTGACATTTTAACAAAGAATGGCGGCCATTTTGAAATAAAAAATAAAAAATAAAAAGCCCCTCTTCCTCCCTTTTTTTGAAAAACGAAAAAAAAGAAGTAATAGAAAAATAAACAATGGGACCAAATAGTGAATTAGGACAATTGTTTTGATTGATTAGTCATACACTTAATTAATATTACAATGATATGTTCCTGGTTAGCTGAGCAATAAATATTGAAGGCGGCATCTAAATTTGTTTTATTTGCCCTGTCCAAAGTTGTTTTCCTGGTGGGCCACTGACTAGTACACAATAATTGAAGGCCTTTTGTGTTCGAGTTCTGATTGGAATGTGAAGATTACAGTAGAACACAATTCACAAAATCCTTGATATGACCAAAATAGGCTATTCAATGAGGTAAATTTTCCACTTCCACAAGATCGTACCACAGAGACACACATAATGAGGGTGCAATCGAATGTCCTCGCGCTGAATAAGCTAGCAGAGAATCCCCCCCCCCCCCCCCCCCCTCCCGCTTGGAAAAAACCCAACAACAACAAAACTCAATTCTAAAGGTAGGCGCACAATGTTTCCATCATAATAAAGTTCAGTGCCTAAACCCATTTTCTTCACAGGCTGTAAATCCTAACCTAATACATGTTCTCCTAAAATGTTTTAGACCAGCAAACCCTTCAGTCTGAACAGGTGCAATTCAATAAACCTCATTTGATGATCATCAGAAACCCTAAGATTTATTTGGCGACAAAAGGCCCTGGCATTTCAAAGAAGGCTTTGCTTTGTTTTTCCCATGTGGGCTTAAGTTGGTGGTGTTAGTCTCAATTCCCGTGTGGCTTGCCGCAGGGTACTTTTACCTCCAGATGACAGTACAACATTTGAGCGGAGTTCTCTGTCAATTAAGTTGAGACTATTTGTGTTGTTTGTTTGGCTAAAAGTTGAGATAATTAATTAATTTAAAGTCATTGGAGAATTAGGCTACAATTTTCAAATGGGTCCACCAAAAAGGGTCCACCAACTTGGACAACTGAACTGTATGCATTAGATTAGGATGTACAAAGTTAATTGAACTAAATTTAGTTAATTGTTCCAGAAATTGTACGAAGGTAGAAGATTTCATTGAACATTTGAATTGATGGGTTTTTGATAATGCACCCCCAGTGCATGTCATAATTTGCAACCAGTAGGCTCTATTTGTTTAAACTTTTCTTATTTCTAAAAAATGTTTTTCGACTTGATTGTTCAAAATCAACCTTCCTGTTAAAAAAGTTATAAAAATTTATATAGACTCAAGAATGGAAAAAAGGATTTAAAAGAAGAGAAAATAATATTCTTTTAAAGGGCCTCTTTTGCAGAGCAAGTCACAAATGGCCAGCAAGTACAGTTGTTTTCATGGGTATCATCTTTCCTCTATAAAACTGAACGTTTTTTTTTTCTAACTGAAAGTAAAACTTTTAAAAGTACACTGAACTAAAAGCAGAACTTAAATACCACACAAGCTTATTGCTAAGCAATGACCTTTATCAAGCAATAATATTTTCTTTTCATTAGTTTTGTGAAAACTAATTCAATGTTTTCATGACAGTGACAGTGGTTTGTTGTGATCTAGGTTACAGAAGTACACAATTGTTGGTTTTATTTATTTGTATTGTTCAAGGTACTTTCACAACAACCACGCTTTCAAAAAAATAACCATTCACCAAGAGTTATGCAAAAGCCACTGGGGGTCGGCACCTAATAAAGAATCAGTGGAGTTGAACATTTTGAAAGTGGTTTTATCAACACAATTTCTTTTCAATGTGAGGTGTTAAGCGTAATAATTCTGTTTCATCTCTATCTAAGCATGGAGCTATAAAAAGCTAAGACCCCTGGGGAAATTCGAGGAAAAAATTTGACTCGCTGTTTAAATGAAAGCAAGATCGTACTTCAAATGGCTGGTAAATGTAATCTGCCTTTGGGCTCAGGGATGGGATGGCTCATTCAAAAATATAAAATGAAACACTACTATAACAGATTTGGGGGTTTTGCCTGCATTCTAACTTGCTATAAACAGAATAATTTTGTTTTTAAATAAAGCCCAATGATCTTGGGTGCTTAACTTGTCCCGAGATGTTCTTGTTCCATACTGATTCAACGTTAAAATGCTTCACAAATTCATGAGTGATTTATTGTTTGCACAACTTTTCATTGACACAACACATTTCAGCACCACAAAGTTGTTCATTTCTAAACCCACTTAAGAAAAAAAAGTGCAGTTTCACTCATGATTCCACAAAATCTACAGTGCCAAAAGTTTATAAGTTTTAAGGCCGTGCCTGATTCTCTTACCTTACCTTACAGAAACCAAATCCCACAAATTGATGATCTGTTCTCTTGTTTTGACATTCTGAACCCCCCTGGGCCAAAGTTAATCTTCCCCTCATCGGGTGACATGTGCGCCTACCCCATGGAGTTGACCAGTCTTGGTTTTTCCTTCGAGTTTCTCTCTTTCTTTCCTCAAATCGGGTTATTTTTGTCTGTGTTTTTAGCGAGACCACCAGAGAGTGTTGTGCCACTCTGCAGAGACATTTCCTCTCTTTGGTATTTTTGAGGTCCTGAAAGCAAAATTTGTTTTTCTAGAAAAAAAATAAAGAAATTTGTTTTTCCAGTTGTTTGAAGACAAAGTGAATTTAAGTATTTACCCTCCCCTGTTTTTTTTTTTTTGTTTTTTTTGAGAGGGCTCCTTCAAAAAGTTTAATATACTTTGAACCCGGAAGTCTTCCTCGTATTTTCTTCATTTTTCCGTAGGAGGATGTCTTGGTATTTCCAAATCTCGTATTCTGGCTGGAATCAAGAATTTTCTGTCTCTTCTTGGTTATGGAATAAACTCCCTACTCCTACTAGAAATCCAACTGGTAAAAAAAAAAAAAAGGCCCCTCAAGACTTATCTTTTTTCTGTTGGCATGTAATTTTGGTTTCTCTTGTCTGCCCCCCTTTCCTGTTTTCCTCTTCTTGTCCAGCACCTTGCATCTGTTATAGTAAAAGTTGATCAGGCCTTGATGAGTTCAATTCTTGAAGGGGCACATCAATTTCCCTCTGCTAAGGGGCACTTCTATGAGGAAGATGTTGAATTTGAACCTTGCAGACGGTACCACAGCAATACCTTGAGGCACCAAGGCGACTGCTGTGTGTATTTCGAGGCCTTGTTGACGCGCTTTCTAAAAGTCATGTTTATTATTATTTGCTATTAATAATGGAATCATGATGCAGTATTAATGCCATTCAAATCATGCTTCAGATACTTTCAATTTTGTTGGCTTTTGTTGGCTTTGTGTTGCTGAAATGCTCCATTACAAAGTCGAAGTTCAACACTAGAAATTTCCCTTGGGGGTACGACTGAATGGTTTCAACATGCTGTACAAATTTTATTTGGTCTTGACAAGTGAATCATCCATTAAATCTATTTATTTGTAGGAAATTCACCACTAATCTAAACATTGCACAAGTGGGTTGTTAGGGACGGCCTAAAGTCATCAACATATTTCAGGTTGTAGGCCTACAGAGTATACAAGACATAATAGTACTTTATTCAAAACTGAGTTAACACCCCTTTTAAAGTCAAACATGGTCTTCAAAACCTGTAGCCCTCATCACCTGCACTTGAAGTTTCTGTCCAGCCTTGTGATAGGCAGTCTCTCATATTATACAGATATACAATTTAAATAGCAGTGAAAAAAAATTAAAAATTATTGTCTAATACCAGTGACCTTACTTGGTGTATCCCATCATTTGCATAAAATAACAAGCATGTCAAAATTTGGGCTCAATTGGTCATCGAAGTTGCGAGAAAATTATGGGGGAAAACACCCTTGTTTGACGATTTGTGTGCTTTCAGATAGGAATTAAAGACTTCTAGCTATAGAATAGAAGTCTTTTTATTATTTTAGTGAGAAACTACCTCTTTCTCAAAAACTACGTTACTTCAGAGGGAGTAGCCCCCCAAATTATTATTATAAAAACACAGTTTCATCCTGGTTTTTTTTTTCACTATTAATGACATTTTATGTCAGATTATTGTCACATCTCACATTTTGATGAAGCTGAGAATTGTCATAGTACAAATCAGGTTTTGGTCAAATCAAGAAGTTATCTATTGACAGTTGTTCATCAATAGGTTATTAGCATAATATGATAACAAAGACTTGTAATGCGCACATACCCACGCTTATTGGTCTTCATAGAGATACCAGCATGTATATACACTTTTTTTTTAAGGTCGCCGACCTTAAATTAAATTCCAGATTCAATAGCTAATTAGCATAAAGTTCAAACAGAGTTGTATTTCATTCATAATTTGTATGTAATGCATAGAGATACAATGATTATAAATACAACTGTTTTGTTTCAGTCAAAAACAAGTAGGGCCCCCTAATATATACAGACTGATTGTTCAGAATGTCAACTCAATTCCAGATTCATGTAATTAGCATAGCTGTAGCTTATTCATAATTGATTTGTATACTATGGAGATAGGGCCTACCAGCGATTATATACAAAGTGTTTCATAACCAGTAATTAAATTGACTCGTGATTGAGTTGTGTGTGCCCCCCCCCCCCTGCATATTGTTGTTTGGTCTTAGTATAAATTGAGATGTTGTCTTTGTCTGTTGGGATATAAATGCATTTTGATCTCTGTGGATGGAACAGGGTGACAACTGAATTGTGGCTATTATGGTAAGATTTTGTATTCATTTAAAGGCAGTGGACACTATTGGTAATAAATTACTCAAAATAATTATCAGCATAAAACCTTACTTGGTGACGAGTAATGGGGAGAGGTTGACGGTATAAAACATTGTGAGAAACGGCTCCCTCTGAAGTGACATAGTTTTCGAGAAAGAAGTAATTTTCCGCGAATTTGATTTCGAGACCTCAGATTTATAATTTTAGGTCTAGAAATCAAGCATCTGAAAGCCTCAACTTGGTGTGACAAGGGTGTTTTTCTTTCATTATTATCTCGCAACTTCGACGACCAATTGAGCTCAAATTTTCACAGGTTTGATATTTTATGCATATGTTGAGATACACCAAGTGAGAAGACTGGAATTTCCACGAATTTGATTTTGAGACCTCAAGTTTAGAATGTTGAGGTCTCGAAATCAACCATCTAAAAGCACAACACTTCGTGTGACAAGGGTGTTTTTTCTTTCATTATTATCTCGCAAGGGCGACCACCGATTGAGCTCAAATTTTCACAGGTTTGTTATTTTATGCATATGTTTTATGCATATGGTGAGAAGACTGGTCTTTGACAATTAGGCCTACCAATAGTGTCCACTGTCTTTAAGCAGACACGCTTGGGTAATTTTATTAATAATGTCAATTTATGAGTGGCATTGGAGAACTATTGTGTTTTAGATATTTGAAATTTTGACTTAGGTGATTGGAGTGCAGGGTTTTTCCAGGTTTTTTCCTTAATATTGGCACCCTGTTGCCCCCCCCCCCCCTTTGAATCACCCTTGAATCAAACATGCTTCTTAGGTAGCCTGGTGAGCTTCTCAAAAAAAATAGTAACTTACTTGTAGGTTTTAAAGGCAAGGTGTAAACTAGACCTACTCTACTCGGTAAAGAGCTTTGGAGAGCTGTTGATTTTTAAAACTGTAAAATAGAACCCCTTTGAAGTAGTGTAGAACTTTGAGAAAGAGGTAGTTTTTCACCCCAAAATTTGAATCTGAGAAAGGCTTCAGGCATGAGGCCTTTCTCAGGCATCTGAAAGCTAACAGTTTTATGCAACAAAGGTGTTATTTTTCCTCCATTATTTTCATGCAATTTTGATGACCAATTGAACCAAAACTTTTACAGGTTTGTTTTCGTAGGCGATAGGCCTATGTTATGTTGAGATACTTTTACATGCCTTTATTTCACTTGGTGACAGGTCTTGATTTTCTTTCTTGTAGGGGCACAGTAGTTTTCCTTTGATAAGGGGCACTTGTATAGGAAAATGTAAGTTAGTAATATAGCCCTTGCTTATGTATAGGGGACCAAAGCACAGGCACCTTTGCAATTGTTGTGTGTGCCATGGTTTATTTTAAGGCCTGTGGTGGAAACACCAACTCTCAATTTGGCTCCCAGTCCCAATTAAATACTCAGGCTATTCTGTATAACTATAGTCCTTGATACTAAGCGGAAGAAGGTCTCTGAAGGAGGTCTCCTTCCAGGCACTAGATAAAGAAAGGTCTTCTAAACCAAGGCCTAAAGTCTGCCACAATTGTGGACTCCTTTTTAATGCTTCATCCGGATCAATGTGGTTTGAGACGAGATTGGATGTTGTTTTGTTGATCTTTTGTGTTTGATTCCTGAAGTTCCCTGACACTTTTATAAAGAGTCGGTAGTAATGGAACTATAGCTTAGTATCTTCTGGTTAAGCTGCACAAGGCATTGTAAGGGCCTTAGTGCAAGATTTAATGGGAGGGTGGTACCTTATTTTGGTGCTCATTATATCGGGAATGGTGTACCCCCTCTTGTGTCGTAATATTGTGTGCTTAGAATCTCAGAAATTCTTTTAGGGGGGAGTAGAAAGGTACTCCTGTATACTAAGAGGAAAATATTGTCTTGATTTATGTGAATTACACTCTAAAATTGGAGGGATTTAAAAGTTAATTCAGAGGATTGTAATATGGGACTAGTAAATCTTTAAAATTTAAAAATAAATCATAGAAGCATTTAAAATTCAAATCTGAAAGATTTAATTTTAAACCTAAAAGTAGATTGGTCCCTTAATACAATCCTTTGTATTAACTTTTAAATCCACCCCATTTTGATTTAGAGTGATTGAGGGTTGGGGAAATCCCCTGTATGGTGACCTAGACTGTTGGTAATTTGGGAACTTTACCGAAAAGTTTTCGTTTTGGTATTTTTATTTTATTTTTATAAAGCAATATTTAAGTTGAGGCAATGGCGACTTTCTTGTAAAGTCATAGAAACTGATACAGTGATATCTTTGTTCATATAACCACATTACTTTGCAGTGAAATATTTCTCAACATGATTTAATGTCGTAAGTTGCAATAGGTTTTAACCAAAGTTGCTATTGCCAGTTATTTTAAGAGTGATTACAAAACAATACCTTCCCTCTCGGTTTATATAAGCTCTGTTCATCCAGGGGTGGCTTAATGGATATTATAATATCTGTCTCTCTTGATTTATGCTGGTAATTAGAACAATCCCAGCAGGCTACAAAACAAGCAAGAAAGACAAACAGAAAACAAGCGAGACAGGTAAACAAGTAGACTAGACACATGTAACAAGACTCACAGCTGGACAAACAAATGGCAGAACTCACTAAATCCCTTTTCAAATTCTTTTATTGTTATTTGACCTCTTTCTTCAAAAGTTGTTGATGCGATTTTATGTTGTTTAGTGCTTGTCAGATTTTAGTTTATTACACATAGATGATGAATTAATTGTTTGTTATTTTTTAACCAGGAGTTGCTGGGTTCTACATTATCTTTTCATGACATCAACTGCGAGGTGAAAGTCAAAGTCAAGCGAAAGGATGTTACAAAAACCATCTTAAATAACATAACGTAAGTGTGAAATTATTATTGGTCATCCATTTCAAATTCTCTGTTAAACATTTCCTTGGCTTACTCGTCTGAGTTCAGTGTGGATTTCGGAAAGAGTTAAGACTAGTGTAGTCTTACCTCAAGTAAGGATGAGTTACTCATCCTAACTTGGGACTAGCATACGTTTTAATTATCTCCTAGGACTAGTCCTTAGTTAAAACTAGTCCTAACTCTTTGTGAAATCGACCCTATATGACTTAATTATTTGTAATAAATAGGCCTAACTATTTAATTTGTTATTACAATTACTGATTATTTTGATACTTTTTTATACAGTGGAGTATTCCAGCCTGGGATGAATGCAATAATGGGACCAACAGGGAGTGGAAAAACCTCGTAAGTGAAACTTCTTTGTACCGCTTTGGCAAATGCTAATAAATCTCAACGTAATGAACCCAAATAAAAGTTTACTCTCAGTCTGTGGCAGGAGGTAAAATTATTAAAAACATTGTTTTTCCTCTTTCTTAAAAGTTCATCAAAGTTCTTCGGTAACTTAATCCAAACACAGGAATCATTGAAATGTTGAAGTAATAAATATTGTCAACATCATAATATGTCTTTATTCCAATCTTGAACATTGCAAAAAAAATGTTCAGGTGTTTTCGCTTGTCATAAATTTTCCAGTATAGCCCCCTCCTTCATCACCTCTTGTACTCTACGATATATCTTTTTTAACAAACACCAAAATTTAGATTTACAGTGACCCAATTTCGTTTCGTGGGATTTCTTGTCAGTCGTAAATTGTAATGTTGCCGTCAGTTAAAGGCACTGGACATGCTTTGTATTTACTCAAAATATATATTGGCATAAAGACTTACTTGGAGCATTTAAAGACACTGGACACTATTGGTAAGTACTCCAAGTAATTGTCAACAGACAATCTTACTTGGTAATGAGCAACGGAGAGCTGATGATAGTATTAAATGTTGTGAGAAACAGCTCCCTCTATAAATGTACCCTAGTTTTGGAGAAAGAGTTAATTTCTCTCTGATTTTGATCTGAGAAAGACGTCAGGTCTGAGGCTTGTCTCAGACATCTAAAAGCACAGAGTAATGTTTATTTCATTATTTTCTTGCAACTTTGATGACCAATTGAGCCCAAGTTTTCACAAATGTGAGAAAACTGGTCTTTGACAATTACCAAAACGTGTTCATTGCCTTTAATTGTGACGGTTTTTCCTTTGTTTGTGTTTGTTATGAAGCCTTCTTGACATCTTGGCGAGACGCAAAGATCCCAGGGGAGTGAGCGGGACTGTGCTGGTAGACGGCGCAAAGCAACCTGCTAACTTCAAGTGTATCTCTGGCTACGTGGTGCAGGTAATCTACATTTCATTTCATTTATTCTGAGTGTGAAGCCAAGGACTCTTAGAAAAGTGAACTTAATCAATGAACTAACAAAGAACAAAACGGAGAGAAGAAAAGGAAGGAAATTCCAATTTAAGATGTAGGAGGAAAACTGACTTTTTGACAACAACTCCAAATGAATTGTGCCATACTTCACAACCCTTCAACCATTTTATGATCCATAAACAGCATACAATTTGCCTTTCCTGAATGAATTTTGTATTTTCGACACATCTTTTTATCTTTTCTTGCTGAACGCCATCTTGTAATATTCTTGTTGTTTATCAAAGGATGACGTTGTCATGGGAACACTGACAGTAAGAGAAAATCTTGCCTTCTCGGCCGCCCTTCGTCTCCAGGGTAATTTCAGCCACTCGGAACGGGCGGAGAGAGTTGAAGACGTCATCACAGAGCTCGGACTGTCAGATTGTGGGAACACAAGGGTAGGTTGGGACTGACTAGCAAAAGGGTGTGGAAACATCAACTAATTATACTTACACAGGGAAATCCGGGAAGAGGCAGATCCTAGACACTCATTCCAGAGGGATTGGCCATGTCCAAATTGGCGCCTACAGCTACGGCTACGGCTGTTGCTAAGGGTGTTGCTAAGGGCGTCCTATACCTCAACACAGGATGGCGGGGAAATCTAGCTGTAGCCGGAGCCGCCCATTCCGACACAGCCTTAGTGTGCCCTGTGAGGGGGAAGTTCAGGGGCCTTTCTCTAACCTTCACTTGGGCTCGGACTTCTGCTCTAGGTTCTGTCTGCTAAAAATACACAACAAGTACTCGGATGAAAAAATACACGATGCTCCAAAAATGTATATACTTGCTACGTTTCCACTGCTAATGCAGAGCGCGCGGATCCCAAGCCAGATACGAAGCCCAAGCTGAGATTTGAGAAAGGCCCCCAGTTCAGCTGAAGGACTACACCAAAAAGTTGATCCTTCATTTGTTTTCCTTACTTTTACTACTGGGAACTACTTGTGCAGACAGAGCTGTGCCAAAAAGTATTGTCTTATTTTTCTTAAAACGGTTTCATGAAGGAGCGGATTTTGTTTGGATGAAACAAGAAATGCAAATAAGAGTAGAATCGTATTTTTCTGTCCAAATATTTGTTACAGGTTGGGACTGAGTTTATCCGGGGCGTCTCCGGTGGAGAGAGGAAACGTACTAACATTGGGATGGAGTTGATCACCAAGCCAAGCGTTCTGTTTCTTGATGAGCCTACAACGGGTCTGGACGCCGCTACAGCCAGTGTTGTTATGCTTCTCCTCTCAAGGTGATTATCTCATTTTAGAATCTTTTATAAAAAAATCATTTAAATTTTGTTTACAAAATAATATTACTTTTTAAGTTTTGTTGCAAAAAATAGTTAGTGGCGTTTGACCAAAGCAGAGTCTTTCTTGAAGGCTAAAAAAAATATATATTTATTTTAGCCTTCAAGAAAGACTCTGCTAGGGTCAAAACATCAGACCATTAAAACATTTATATATTTTTTATGTAGAATTCCAAACCTACCTCTGGCTTTACCTCATTTTAATAACTAATTATTATTAATCTTATCCTGACCCTTTCCTAGATTGTCCAAGAGAGGGCGCACTACCATTTTCTCTATTCACCAGCCAAGATTCTCCATCTACCGGCTTTTTGACACGCTGCATCTTCTGGATAAAGGCGCAACAGTTTACCACGGACCCACGGAAGGGGCTCTCAACTTCTTTGAATCAATCGGTAAATTTTATCACCTTTCGTCTGTATTACAGGTAGTAACATTTACCCCCTCTAGTGTTTGCAAGAGGGGTGTCTGGGTGTCTTTTGGACACCCTTTTTGAAATTTGAACACTCTGTTTTATCTGTCATTTGCATTTGAAAGTATTGTAAGTGAAGAAGTTTAACACCCAGTTCTTAAATTTCACACAAATTCGGACACCCTTTTACCAAATCCGGGCTAAAACCTTGCTAGAAATGTAGGATGAAATGAAGAAAAGAAAAAAAAAAGTTCAAGTTAAGAACATTTTTAACAAAGCAACAAATAGCTGCTTATTTTGTTTACCGTGTTCTTTCTATGACAGGTTACCAGTGTGAGGAGCACAACAACCCACCAGACTTCTTCCTTGATGTCATCAATGGCTACTTGAATTCATCTCTTAAGTCACTTGGTCCTGCAGCAGAGGAGAATGGTAAATCTTTTGATGATAGATTTTTGAATTGTTGTGCTTCCAATTGGACGATATCTGGTCAAGATGTTGTATTGTCCAAAAAAACTTTTAAAAACTAAAATCTTAATACTCTTTGATTTCTGTATTGGAGGTACCATTGATAAAACATAGTACCGAGCAGTGGACATCTCCCTTTGTAGTGTGCCTTAAACACTTGTTTTGTTACAAATACCTTTCATAATTTGTATACTCATTTTTTTTCCCCGATTCCACAGGTAAATCACTCGGGTGGTATTCGAACCCACAACCTTTGCACTGCTTCATGTAGAATACATGTCATACCACGAAACCACCGATCTAGCCCAATGGATAGAGGAAGTTCAAATCCAATGTATCCCTATTTGTATTTCTACTAACTTTTCCCTATCTTCTTGGTGGGGACTCGAACCCCCATAATCTCTGTCCCTTATACCAAATGCAATCAAACTTCTGATTTTCCCATTTCAGGTGATTGTGAGAAAGGCACCCAAGTCATACTGACTGAGATGGACAATGGCCTCTCCGCTAACCCATCTCTAGCTGAGCTGTTCAAAGCGTCAACGGGACATGAAACGATGACTAGCGACGCCGGTGTCATCCATCTGTCTCATAAAAATGGGGAAGATGACGCGATTGTGCAAGATATTCAATATGCAACTTCCTTTCCTGTCCAGGTAAAGAATAAAATGTTATTTTTATTCAATTACTTTATTTTAGTAATGCAGGCCTTGGAAAAACCCACAGCGCCCACAATAATTGCTGTGGTGCCCTGCGCTTTTGCTGTAATGCCCTTTGCAAAGATCAAGTGCAAACTTTGTTGTAGTTACAATTGTATCAACATTCCCTTTTTCCCTACTCACAAACATTTTCCTTCTGCCCCTCCTGCATCCTTCTTGTGTCTGACAGTAGTTTATTCTTTTTTTTCTTCTCTACAGTTGAAGTATGTCTCGAAGAGAACCATCATCAATTTCATCAGAAGTCCACAACTTGCCATATTTCAGGTCAGTAAAGTTGTCACACATTCCCTTTTAATGAGTCAAAACTTGAAATTTTGAAAATGTTAAAAAGAACCCAGTAAGCAACTGGGCCCAATTTCACTAAGCTGCTTATTAAGCACAAAACAATTGTGCTTACCTGAAATAAATTGTCAAAATAATGTCATATGTACTGTTTGCAATGTGGTCTCCCACTTATTTGCAAAGCAGAAAACCTTTGGCACCATTTCTGTTAAAGAGGCTCAATGAAATTGGTCCCAGAAGAAAACATCTTATAATGTAGTTTGTTAAAGTTAATTTGATGTGAAAAATTCTCTAAACTTTCCTGTCTTTTCAATTGTAAATTTATTTGTGTTTATTTATATTCCTATTTATTTTGTTGTAGCCTCTGAGTATGATTTTCCTTTCCCTGGTTCTTGGTGTCATCTTCTGGCAACTGGACCTCTCGTTAAACTCCGGAATCCAGAATAGGTAAATCAAAATTATTTTAATTTATCAGGGAAACTGATGCTTCCTGTGAAATTCCATGCTCACTGCAAACTTGATTCTGTCCTTGAGCCATAACTGCTGAGAAGAGCTGTAAGAGTTCCATAAAGTTGATCACAGAAATCTAATTAAAAACTCGAGTCTTAGGTGGCTTTCTGTCTGTTAGTGTTATAGCTAGGAATAAGGGCTGAATTGAGCAAAAAGGGTCTTAAAAGTTGAACCCAGATAATCAAATTTAGAAACACAAAGCTGGCATTCTGCCCATTATAAATCAGCAGCGATAGTTTCATAACTTTTATCCCAAATGAGATAAGCATAAATAGATTGAACTTAGTAGATGTTGTAATTATTAGTTACCTGTATTTTTTTTTATACATTTCTTTTATGGAGATGTTCCTTCTGTATGCATGAAACATTGAAAATAATTATCATATTTCTAGAGTTGGTGCGTTTTTGTTTGTGACCATGAATATGGTGTTTGGAAACATGAGTGCCATCGAAGCCTTCATCCAAGAAAGGGTCATCTTTGTGTAAGTCAACTCTTCTTCCAACCCCAAATCATTTTTTAAATCATTAATTATTCAATTAGTAGCTTGATGGGTTTTTTCAAAATTACCTGTGGGATAATGCAGGCATAAATAGTCATAGCTAAAAAATATTCCCATCATACTCCTGTCAATAAGAGGTTTCCAAGATGGTGTATTGAGCAAGACCCAGTCTGTTCAGGTTTTTGTTATTTTTATATCTTTCATTCAAATTAACATGACACCATATTTAGAAACTCAACTTGTTTAATTATTACTTTGAGTCTGTAGGGCTGGCAAAAGGTCATTTTGTAAAACATTTAAAGAATTGACATTGAGCAGTTCTAAATATATTGTCATTCACTCCATCTATCCCAGACACTGTAAGTTGGTTTTTACAGAAATTTTTTTTTTTTGTAAAAGAAACATTACAGAATTGGTTTTGCTAGCAAACAAGTTGCTGGCAGTGTAAGCACTTTATGTAGTCCACCATATACATAAACTGACAAACCTGTAAAAGTTTGAGAGCGATCGGCCTTCTGGCATGGGTCACGAGAGAACTGCTGGTAAATCTTTGATCTTCATGATTTTTGTTTCTTACCAATTCTGTAACGTTCCTTTAAAAGGAAGTTGTTTTGACAAACTCAAAGAGCTCAAGAATCCTTTTGTCAAACTTGGCTTTCTTATTTCCCGCCGTTTTATACAGACATGAGACAGCGAGTGGTTTTTACAGGGTGTCCACTTTCTTCATCTCAAAAATATTCTGCGATCTGTTGCCAATGAGAATATTACCAACGGCTTTGTTCGCTCTCATTACGTACTGGATGCTTGGTAAGTGGGTACCAGCGTAAGTGGGTACCAGCTTAAGATTTAGTAGTCCTCTTACAGTCTTATTAAGTTTTTCTTTTTGTTTTTTTAATTGGAATAAAACCAAAACTCAGTTTAATACTTAATTGTTTTATTTATTTTTATTTACATGTTTACTTCTTTATTTTTTTATTTACTAATTAACATATGTCTAAATTTATTTAAGTATTTTTTTGTAGGGGGGTGGGGGCGTAATGGTTCATGAAAGGCTGAATGTAGGCCCATTTAGTTGCCTTTTTAAAAATTCTAACAGGACCAATCATTATAACTAAGATATTTTTTGTTTTAATTGTTAAAAATTATAGGGCTCAATTTAATACAAGCAGATTGTTGCAAAAAGCCTCAATTGACAGGGAATCAGTCATAAAAGTATTTGTTTAAAAATGGCGTTTAGGCTGGTAACCTTACATCGCTAAGCAATATTTTAACAGCTTGTATGTACTAAGTGCTCCTTGGTGAGATGTGAACTTCTCGACTTCTCCTCACCAGGTTTGAAGGCGACAGCAGGATCATTCTTTGTCTACCTTTTGAATCTGATCATGACGACGTTTACTGCTTGCAGCCTCTCCTTTGCCATCAGTAGTACGGTCACCTTACAGAGTGTCGCCACTTTACTTGTCTCCTTGTGTTATGTCGTCATGCTTGTAAGTAATTTACTTCATGTCAGACTCTCAAAATAAGGTGAAAAACACTGTATTCTCTGAAAAACACTGTATTCTTTAGTTGTCAGTTTTGTATTTTCCCTAGAGGCCCTGTTATGTCTCACAAGAGAATATTTTCAGGCGACTAGGAGGAAAAAACCAACCACACTGCATGCAAAATTAACACTTTGGCAGCACAAACAACATTCTTCTAGCTGGTACTCACTATCTTCCCCCCCCCCAAAAAAAAATTTTTTTTTTTAAATAATAAACATCGATTTTCTTTCTGGAGATTCTTATGGCCTGGAACTGGTTGCCTGTAAATTGACTCGTGCCAAACCAGTGCCACTCAAAAGGAACCAGACACGGGTTTCCTTTCAGGCCCACTCTTGCTAACATTATTTGTGATATAAAGTTTCTTAATTCATATGTTTAAAATGATCTTAATCTTAAATGAATAAAGCAACAAATAAAACAAAGCTTAAAATCCCCTTAACATTTTTAAAATTAATTTTGTATTAATGTTTTATTGTCACATGTTTAATATATATATAAACAGTGAAATACATTTGGGTTTTGCGTGTCTAAAATGAGCAATTTGGTTTTCTTTTGAGATGTTTTGTTGTGTTTGTCTTGCAGGTATTCAGTGGCCTACTGGTCAATATCGCATCCTTACCCTCCTGGTTGCAGTGGATCCAATACCTAAGCTTATTCAGATACAGTCTCAATGTAAGTCTTGGTCCTAGTGTTCTGTAACATAATAGATACCAATTCTTCCATCAACCAAAAGGTACCAGACTATGTCTTCCTCCTAACCTCACTTTGGGTTGAATTGATCTGAATGGTGGAAAAGAAAAGGTTTGCCCTTGGGGAAAATCAGAATAGTGATTAAACACCCTGTTAAAGCCCTTGTGTTCGATAAAATACTCCTCTATTTTTTTTTTAAGGACCAATAATCATGCCTGTGTTTTCCGTTTTGTTTGCAGGCGTTGAGTATAAATGAACTTGTCGGACTGAAGTTTTGCGGGATGATAGGCAACAGTACTATCTGGTGAGAACTTTTCCTTTTCCTTATCTTAAAATTCATATAATAACATTTGCACCGATAGTTCTCAAACGGTTGTTTTATTATCGAAAGCTGCTGTAGGCCTTTAACCAAACAGGTTTTATTGGGATTCATTTCAACATGAAACCGGTTTTCCCTTTAAAAACCGGTTTGAACAAGTGTAATCATAAACCTTTTTATTATTCACTCATGAACAGCATGTCTGGAGAGTCTTATCTCGACGGTCAAGGGATCAATTACTCAACCTGGGGACTTTGGCAGAATGAATTTGCTCTTGGCATCATGTGTGTTTGCTTGTTGCTTCTGACCTACATCAAACTCAGATTGATTCCTAAGTACAAGTAGAATTGTTCATCGGCAAGATGGGTCTCATGTACTACCGCAGACACTTCCTACAAGAAGACAATTCCAAAGTAAAAGAACAGTTGTCCAATAATAAGATGGGTCTTATGTACTACCGCAAACACTTCCTACAAGAAGGCAATTCCAAAGTACAAGTAGAGTTGGCCAACCGCAAGATGGGTCTTAAGCAGCAAGATGGGTCTTAAGCAGCAAGATGGGTCTTAAGCAGCAAGATGGGTCTTAAGCAGCAAGATGGGTCTTAAGCAGCAAGATGGGTCTTAAGCAGCAAGATGGGTCTTAAGCAGCAAGATGGGTCTTAAGCAGCAAGATGGGTCTTAAGCAGCAAGATGGGTCTTAAGCAGCAGGATGGGTCTTAAGATTGTAGAGATTACAAGTAAGGCAATTCCAAAGTACAAGAAGAGAGCTTCCAAAAAGCATAGTGTTTTCGAAGTACTGTTCAGACTTTTTTAAGCAGTGTGATTCCAACCAAGCAATGTGTTTCCAAAGTACTTGTTTAAACTTCCATGAAGCAAGATGATTTTGAAATACAAAATAGAGCCTTCTGGAAAAGCAAGGTTATTCCAAAATACAAGAGACTTCCACCAAGCAAGGTGTTTCCAAAGTACTTGTTTAGACTTTCAACAATCAGAATGATTCTGAAGTGGAGCCTTCCAGAGAGCAAGGTACGAGTAGAGAGTTTTCAACAAGCAAGGGGATTCCAAAGTTCAAGTTGAGCTACACACCAAATATAAAGTGAGGATGTAAACAGCGAGATGTTTGAAGAGCTACATCACTTCTCATTATGATAAGTCAGAAACTACAGATGCAAAGTGGAGTTCAAAGAAGATGAAGATGGCTGAGTGTGTGCTTTCATATTAAACCCCAGAGATCCGTGTCATCAGGCTGTTTCTGAATCAATGGCTTTGGTTGTGGCTCTGGCTGAATCACCGACAAGGCTCGGAGTTTACCATTAGCCATAGCCGTAGCTTCTTCCCTCACACAAAAAGTCCTATCTTGTAGGCGGAATTCTGATAGATTCATAGATATTTAAGGATTCCTATTCCATTTTTTGTAAGGGTTGGTTCAGATTCAGCCTATTTTAGTCATTGTCATAGCATGGTCTGAGTCTTCAGGACACAGGCTATATCTCTGGGCCCAGATACGTGTATATAGTTCTATTTAATAAAAGGGTATATTGTTTTTCTTACTTAAAATAAATTTAATGTAAAGATGAGAAGTTTATAAATGTTTGATGTGAACCAACAGGGTATTGAAGGGTAAATGGATGGAGGTGTAGACAGTTTTTTTTTAAAAACAAAAAACATATGGAAACAATATTTAACAAACTAAAATTAACAGCTTATGTTGCGGGGGGGGGGGGGGGGGGTATATTTTCAAGAAGTGAATTCAACAATACTTTTAAACTGTCAGCAATTTGATACCAAACACGAGGGGGGGGGACTATCGTCCAGGTACTTGTTTATACTTTCAAGTCTCAAACTCACAGGGCCGATTTCTTGAATTGTTTCTGCTCCGCAGAAAACTAGTGAAATGTGTTTAGAGACGCCGTTTTTCATACTTTGTCACCAATTAGTCACGGCACTAGAGGGCGCAAATCGTCTGGCTCGGAGGGACGGATATTTTTCCTGTAGTATAGAATTGCCTTCCTCAAAAAAATTCAAGAATTTTTAAATCGATTTAGAAAAAAAGGAAAAACCCATTGAAAAGCACTACGACTGTGGCAATTTCGATGTACAGAAATTGCCGCTAACCCGGGACTACTATTACAGCCGGGCTACTCATTTATCCAGTTTGCTAGCCTAAAGGGCTAGTGGAAAAATAATGCAAAGATTACAAACAGCAATGAACTGTGCTGAATGGTGTATGAAAAGTTTGTGCCGTGACTCAAGACATAATGTGTTTTTCGGGCTACCAAAATCTCATCAGGGCTACTAAAAATTCTGGGTTACTAGCCCTGCTGACTTCCATGAAAATACATTTAATTTCGATGTACCGAAAAATAAATTGCCGTAGGCACTGGGCCTGATTTTAGTGAAGGACCTACAGATTACTCTTCGAAGAGTTCCAGTAATTCGTGTTGCGATATCGGAAATGAACGTATGATGGTCTTGAAGACTATAGTTTATTAGGGGTGGATGATCGAGTATTCGAAGGATCTGCACGTACAACACGTGCCATAAGCATTTTGAAATAATGGTGGCCACTATAGAAGGGCACTATTTGGTTCGGGTGCATTCAGACAGATTTACCCAAACCTATAATGTGATTATTAATAGTATTGTGTTCACTATACTTCAAAATGGCTTATCTACATCCATGTTGCTACACAGCCTTGGAAGTTGCCCTTAATCAAGCATGACAGTTGATTGATGTTCCAACATCAGTTTGTTAGTTTATTCATGTCATGCGAGACAATAAACCTGAATGTTGAAGGTCGAATGAATGATTCGATTTGCAGGACTAAAGCAACCACAATGTTATCAAGCTTCCTTTTTGTCTTTAGCAGAGATAAATCCGGAATGTTCAGAAGGGCTGGGACCCGGCGTAATCCCCGGTCAACCTGCGTCCAATTTCATAGAGCTGCTTAAAGGCACTGGACACTATTGATAATTACTCAAAATAATTTTTGGCATAAAACCTTACTTGGTTAAAATTTTCTTCCTCCATGGTTAAACGGGTAATGGGGAGAGGTTGTTAGTATAAAACATTGTGAGAAACAGCTCCCTCTGAAGTAACGTAGTTTTTGAGAATAATTGATCACTAAAATATTAGAATTTGATTTCGAGATATCAGAATCAGATTTTGAGGTCTCGAAATCAAGCATATAAAAGCACCAAGCCTGTGCAACAAGGGCTTGTTTTCTCCATTATTTTCTCGCAACTTCGACGACGAATTGACCTCAAATTTTCACAGGTTTGTTATTTTATGTATATGTTGAGATACACCAAGTGGGAAGACTGGTCTTTGATAATTACCAATAGTGTCCAGTGCCTTTAAGTACAAAACATAGCTAAGCACAACCAGGTGATACTTACCAGAAAAGGGTTACCAACCAAACTACCATGTCACATGTACAATTTGTGACTGGTATCCTGCTCATTTCTGCTTATTTTAACCGAAAAAAAAAATTAAGCAATATGAAATTGGTCCCTGGGAGTTTTTTGACATAAATTGTGTTTGATTCCAGTGCGTATCAATGGATGAACTTTTAAAAACATTTGTATTTAAATGGATTTAAAGGCAAAGTATTTTTTTTTTTTTTTTTTTAACCATTCCATTGTTTGAATCCTGTATAAATTAATGTACAGATACACAAAACTAACGTCTGAAAATTTCAATATTTCAAAAGGTGGTCGTGCTTTTGAAATATCGTCGAAAACCTGGGGCGAATTGTATGTCACTCCGGAATAATAATAATTGATAGCGGTAGTACAGTTAATGACGATCCTATAAGCTAAAGTAGTAGTCCCAGCCTATTTCTATACCATCCGCCCAGGTAATAGTTAATAAGCAGGACAGTTCTTTTCAGAACTGAGAAGTCTCCCGAACACCCGAACAATCTACTCCGCGGCAGTAGAATTAAGCAAGACAGTTCTCTTAGAACAACTACCTGGCAAGTAGATACACACATGGTATTACCGCAAACCAAATATATATTCCTCGCCATGCAATGCCTCAAATCGTATATAATAATAATAGGGATACACAATCTGGGAGGCGTGGCTCAATATAATTATACAAATTTTGAGCATAAAGACTTTTATTATTTACATAATATTAACCACATTACTTCCATGTGAGGGTGAAATGTTTCTCAAAATGCTTTTAATACACAGGGTACATTTGCATACTTTCTTATTTTCTCTATTTTCTTACGAAGTTACACGGTTTTTTTTTTGCAAAATGCAGGGTTGATGTTGCAGTTTGACCGCAAAGTAAATTTTGTAAAGTCCTCTTAAGTATTTTGTTTCTTGTTTTCGGTTATATTCATGCACATTTTGTTGTTGTGGTATTAAATAATAATTTTCTTACTTTCTCTTTGTATTGTTTTGTTATACCATGCACACTAGAGCCGAATAAAAATAAATAACAAAAAATCATCAACGTTTCCAGACAAATATTTGTTTGGTTACTCTGTGAGGTAACACAAAAATACTATTATATTAAATTAGAGCTTGATCCCAAACAGTCCACATTCCGATCCGTAGTCACGAGTAAAAAGCATCAATCAAAATGGCCATAGCTTCTGAAAAAATAGTACTTTTGCGCGCGCGGTCCCCTGATTGGCCAACGCAGGAAGGGTCACTGCAGAGGTTTTTGTTGATTGGTCGGTGTTTTATTAAGCCCCGCCCCTGTGAGCTTACATAAATTCCGGAATTGGCTTTTGTGTGGGTAGTCACTTGGAACCAATTCTTCAATGTCACGCACATATCTACTGAATTAAAGATTGGTATGTATTGGTTTACGAAACCAAAAGGCAAAACGAGTCAACCAACCAAACCTTTGAACGCTCATGTAACATGACAAGGTTCAACTTGATTTCGTAGCTATAAAACACTTTGGGAAACGGAGTTATTATCCATTTTACAGTTTGGATATTTTGGTTTGAGGAGCTGGACTTTTTAGGGTAAGTTTGTTTCAATGTCGTGCAATATTGATACATTACAAAGTCTTGTAACTGCCATAATGTGTGTCCATGAAATGACAAACCTGTAAAACTTTGACCTCAATCAGTTATCCGGAGGTATCAAAGTTGTGCACATTAAATGTAAAATTTTTACATCATCCGACAGATTTCTTTCGGAATGTATCATTTCTTTTAATTTCCTTTTGTAATTTCCGTTGTGTATAAGATGTTTTACTTTTTGGGTTGTTGAGCTTGATATTAAAAAATATAGGCCTAACTTACGGTTTCCAGCTGCTGTAATAAAGGTTAATGTTTGGAAAGACAAGGCTGATTCTGAACTTGACACATAGACAACTTTGAACATAACAATTATTGTCGTGTAAAGAGGCAAAATCCGATTTAAAGCCAATTTGAGCCGAAAAATTAGATTACAATTTTAAAATCGACCCATTTTGGTCGTGAATTTCGTTACTCTGGTTAGAGTCGAAAGTTAGATCCATTTTGTTATTGCGGAAAACAATTTCTTATGAGGCACGGCCAATAAAAAGTGAATTTTTCAGTTTTTATATGTTGGTGATGGTGCATAAGGCCTGTTTTTATTCTGCAGTTTAATATATTATTTGAAACGGTGTTAAAGCGCTTTAAAATGCAGTGGAGTACATTTTGCCCCGAAAAAGCACAAACAACAAAATGTTATATAAAAATTGTTTTTGCTAATACAGGCGATATAAAAGAGTATGACACTGGTTGAGCGAGATACCAGAGTTCAAGTCGCCAGGAAGGTCAAGATAACCAATCAACGTTGCGTGACTTGTACGTAGGCTTATCTATACACGGTCAAACAATATCAATATTTGAATATTATGTGATTTGAGGCCATGCAGGTGAAGGATCAATTATTGGTAGTGAAGATATAGGCTACAAAGTCACGCAACGTAGTATTTGAATAGTTGCTTCAAGGCTTAAGGGATGTTGGTTTGGTTTTTATTGGTGGGGGGGGGGGGGGTAACAGAAGGGCCATGTAACCTATAAAGCGAAAAGAGCAGCAGATATCATGATATTTGATGAGGAAAGCTATTTCTGCTAAGCTATATTCATTTGTGCTTAACATCTGTATGCAATTCGGTTTAGACTTGAAGCAGAAATGGCCATTATAGTCGGCCGATTGAACCACTTGTAGGCCTATACCTCATGACTGCATCACAGACAAATCGCTCCTTATCTCCAACAGGAAGCCTATTAAAATATTTTTGCGAAAAATAAAATAAAGCCCAACTTTAAATAAAGCCCAAAATAAAATAAAAGCCCGAAATATTATAAAAGCCCGAAATATTATAAGCCAAAAACAAAATAAAGCTTATCGATTATTGATGAAGTGGTCGTGTTTCCGTTTCCCAACTTCAAATTTGGGGGTATGTTGTTTGGTATCGAACTGAATCAATATTTATTTTTTAAGGGAAATTTTAATGTAAGGGATACTTTATTCTTCAAAAGACTAATTCGTAATACATAATTGTTTTCTGTTTCAGAGTTATTATATATTTGAAGACAATGGAGGTGAAAGTTGAACCTGTGAGTATAATTTTAATATACGGCCTTCCCAAACCATTGTAAATGGCACTGGACACTGTTGTTTTATTACTCAATATTTGTTTTTAGCATAAAAACTGACTTGGTTATAACGAGCAATCAGAGCTGTTGATAGTATATATAATATTGTCAGAAACGGCTCCCTCTTAAGTGAAGATGTTTTTCAGTAACTAATTTCTCACTCAAATTATGCAAAGCACATAAAGTAATGTGCAACAAGGGTGTTTTTTCTTTACGAATTCTCTTGCAACTTCGATGACCAGTTGAGTCAAACTTTTCACAGGTTTGTTATTTATTTTTATGCATGTGTTGGGATACACCAAGTGAGAAGACTGGTCTCTGACAAAAATGACCAAACATGTCCAGTGCCTTTAAATGGAGCAGAGTGCATTTTACATTAATTGCTAATATCAAAGCGGCACCACTAAACGGAAACAACAAACAAAAGCCGGAACCCAGAGGTTTTGACAAAACAATAACAACCATTACCCCAATGCATTAATCGTTTTCCCTTTTTATAACAATGTGCAATTTAAGTTTAGGTAGATCTTTGATAGCTTTCTGTTTCACTTTATGTTAAACTTTTATTCTGAACTTTATTTATAAAGGCACTGGACACATTTGGTAATATTGTCAAAGATCAGTGTCCTCACTTGGTGTATCCCACATAAATAATGCTCAAAAAAACAAATTTGTGAAAATGTTGGACTCGATTGTTCGTCAAAGTTGCAAGAGAATAATTTAAGCAGAAAAACATCGTTGTTGCATAATGTGTGAGCTTTCAGATGCCTGAGAAAGGCTTCAGGCCTTAAGACTTTTTCAGATTCGAAAATTATAGTGAAAATTTACCTCTTTCTCAAAAACAACTTCAGAGGGAGTCGTTTCTCCGATGTTGTATACTACCAATAGTTATTTGTTACCAAGATCAAGTGAGAACCCTCCTGGTCTTCGACAATTACCAAAACGTGTCCAGTGCCGTACTCGTACGGGAAAGAACATAACGTGTCCAGTGCCGTACTCGTACGGGAAAGAACATAACGTGTCCAGTGCCGTACTCGTACGGGAAAGAACATAACGTGTCCAGTGCCGTACTCGTACGGGAAAGAACATAACGTGTCCAGTGCCGTACTCGTACGGGAAAGAACATAACGTGTCCAGTGCCGTACTCGTACGGGAAAGAACATAACGTGTCCAGTGCCGTACTCGTACGGGAAAGAACATTACTTCTAGAAACTCCTTCTCACCATTGCACATTCAAACCGTTTTATTCCAGACACAGAAACTTCTGTCTGATGACGGAAACAACCATTTTGGAAACTATGGTGCAGTTAATGGAGTGCATAGTGGTCACAATGGTGTCGGGATTGGTAGGAAACCAAGATCGGACACGCAATCCAACAATGTCGTTTTGTCATGTCATGACATCAACTACCTCGTGAAAACGAAAGTGAAGAAGCAGAAAGTGTTCAAGCCGATTCTCAATAATATCACGTGAGAATTGTGTTTACTTTTTGTTTGTCTTAGCCTTTTAGAAAGACTCTGCTAGAGTCGAAACGTCAGGCAATGTTTGGTTTTATTTTAACTTATTAAAGAGACACATTACCTTCGGATTGGGCACTTTTGGCTTTGAAAAGCGTCTCAAGTATTAATAATTGTTGGAAAGATGTTTTGAAGGAAGAAACATTGTATGTTTTTCCTTAACTTCTATTCGTGAAATAACACAAACCCTAATATTGTGTAGGATCGAAATATTTGGTTCTACAAAACAGCAGACCGTGTGAGTTTATGATGGATGTTTATGTACGACATTGTAGGCCTACTCTAAAAACATCTTTCCAATCATAATTAATCAATTCATACCAAACTGGGTTTTGTTTAAGCCCAAAAGCGCCCAAGTCCAAGGCAACGTGTCCCTCAACGAATGTTGCGGTGTGAGCTTGTTGTTTTTTCTGATAGAATTCATGAACGGACTTTGAGGTAGGGGAACAATCACAATTATAGGATTTATGTAAAAATCGGTATTAAGAGTAATCTTGGTGTTACATATTCTTGAATTTTGCCTAATTTTGTTTGACTTTTCTTCTGACTTTTTAGTGCTGTGTTTGAGCCAGGCATGAATGCAATCCTTGGGCCAACTGGAAGCGGCAAAACTTCGTGAGTGCAAGCATTATTTTCGCTTTAATTTTATAAGCTTTGAAAACCATCTGTGAAACTGTTTTACCTCATTCGCCTTGTATAGTCAAATGCTTGGAGATTTCCATTCAATCTACACGTATAGTGTGAACCAAACATTATGCTGTGCGATCGAAAGTGCAAGCTGACACTACATCACCTTGGACCAATTATAACACAGAAATGGAACGGTTACGTCACTACACCTTTATCCAATGAAATCGTTGAATCAAATTAAATCAATACCAATGCCTGTTTTATCTTTGTAAATAAAGACAAAGGACCAGTCTGTAGGCTAAGTTCAGGTGGCGACTAGACCGAGCATAATATAGTCGACATGGTCAATTCGAGAGTACCTCTTAGTTTCTGGTATAGTCTCGTCGCTCACCCGAACTTGCTCCAATGTTCTCAAACTTTGTCATTTCAGACTGCTTGATATCCTCGCAATGAGGAAGGATCCCAATGGAATGTCTGGTCAGGTCTTGATTGATGGAGCAGTCCCACCCCCTGATTTCAGACTCATCTCTGGTTACGTCGTTCAGGTTAGAACTGCTTCATTACATCATTTCAAGAAATTATAAAAATTTACTTAATTGCGTGGCCAGATTTAGGCAAAGTAATTTCGTTAAAAGTTTTTCTCTGTACGATTTTTGACAGATGATTCTGTTTCAAATCGGAAAAACATACAACAACTTTCGGATAATATTTTTGTCTAGGAGAGATTAAGTAATTGTTTTTTTTTCGCTCTCATTTTCAGGAAGACATTGTCATGGGGACGCTCACTGTCCGCGAAAATCTGACGTTTTCCGCGTCCGTGCGATTTCGTAAGACGGTCAGCAAAGCCGACAAGAAGCGTCGTGTACAAGAGGTTATTGAAGAGCTCTCCTTGCAGGATTGTGCAGAAACTAAGGTAGGGATCTTTATACCCTAGACCATGGAGGAAATATTCATTCCTCCATGCCTAGACTATGTTGCGTTGTGTGCAACGGAAGAGCCCAAGACCGACTCAGTACAGCGCCATGTAATGCGTTACAAGGTGCTGTGGCGCAATATGCCACCCGAAACCAGGAACACTGGGATGGGCGGAGCCCTCTCTTTTAGACAAAGTCCGAGAAAGGGAGTTTATATTTATTGACCAAACCAACAGCGGACGAGCCGCCAATTACAGTTATTCTTACTGTATAATAATATGCGGATAATGCTAATTTGATTTTTTCTGTGGAAGAATTATTGTCTGCTTTTCTCTTCTCCGCTGTAGATTGGTAATGTGTACATTCGCGGTGTGTCTGGCGGTGAGCGGAAACGTACTAATGTGGGCATGGAACTCATCACACGACCTAATGTTCTGTTTCTAGACGAACCGACTACTGGACTTGATGCAAGCACTGCTAATTCAGTCATTATGCTTCTCTCTAAGTAAGGATTGTGTTTTCTTTAGGGTGAAAATAATATGTTAAAAATTTGTGGTTTTGTATTGATGTTTTCGATGTTCAAAGGGGACGTTTGGTTGTATTTCACGGGTTAGCAAGAAAGTATGCGGCCAATTTGCGAGTTCGCCATGGATTTGTATTGTTACGTCATTCATTAACTTTCGTGCACCTGACGGTTAGCATGCCTTTTCCTGCTTACGGTTATGCAGCGCTATGAATGGAAATCGCACAGTAACAACAAAATCGGCCGCTAAGCAGCTCTATGAAATTGGGATAAGGTACATAACAGAGTTAACTCTACGCAAAAGGAATGATCATTCACCCGAGACACAAATCTCAATCCAAACGAGACTCAACAACCCATGAGGGACAAAGCAACCTGGCACCACTTCATCAAAGCTGCTTCTACTATTCCGTCTGAGGACGAAGGATGATGATGATGATGAACTCTTGGTTTTTCTGGGGTTTTGGACAAAAAGCAATGCATGATATATTGGGACAACTTTTAGTCCATATTACTCATAAACAAAGTTACATAAAATACTATTGTGTATAATAGATTACATATTATTATCTGGATTTACCAAAAATGCTTCTGGATTGAAGTAAAGTCACGCATGCCTTGTTGCATGCGTGCTCGCAATGGTTTATTGTCTGATGACACAATGTATCACACTAAAAAATACCTTTTCAGTCTAGACTTTATTATGTACATTAAGCCAGAAGATATACTGGTTTAACTGTTGGTAGTCTCATGTGATCCGTTTTCATTAATACTGTCTGATACCTTCTTCAGTACAATCCCATAGATTTTTCTTTCGATCCGGATTTATGGTTCGCTGAATGAAAGGGGATTGCGGTGGCGGCGAAATACATTTAACCTTTTGAGCTGAAAACGTGATTTATTATCGTATATAACGAGTCAGTCGTTATATAGGGCGGTTCACACTTTCGTAAGTTTTGTTTCTTTATGTGTTGCTAATGCCGTTCACACCGAACTCATTCTTACGACGTTATGATTAAAGGCAGTGGACACTATTGCTAATTACTCAAAATAATTATTCGCACAAAACTTTACTTGGTAACGAGTAATGGGGAGAGGTTGATAGTATAAAACATTGTGAGAAACGGCTCCCTCTGAAGTGACGAAGTTTTCAAGAAAGAAGTAATTTTCCGCAAATTTGATTTCGAGACCTCAGATTTAGAATTTAAGGTCTCGAAAGCAAGCATCTGAAAGCCTCAACTTCGTGTGACAAGGGTGTTTTTCTTTCATTATTACGACCAATTGAGCTCAAATTTTCACAGGTTTGTTATTTTATGCATATATTGAGATACACCAAGTGCGAAGACTGGTCTTTGACAATTACCGATGTTGTCCAGGGTCTTAAGCAACCCCCACTATTTTTGGTTTTTAAAACTAAGTTGCTATAATACTCTTTGCTACGTAATAATTTTGTATAAATTTGTGTCTTATTTTCTTAAAACCATTTTTCTCTTATTATTAAAAAAAACTTTCCCAGGCTAGCAGAGAGAGGGCGCACTATTATTCTCTCAATCCATCAGCCGAGATATTCAATCTACCGCATGTTTGACAAGTTACACCTCTTAAATAAAGGCGAGACAGTCTACCACGGCAAAGCCAACAAGGCTCTGGACTATTTCAAATCTCTCGGTAAAACAACATGATTCATTTGTTTTTGTTAGTCATTTAAATAACTTTGGAATATTTGTATACACTCGGATTGGTCGACGACTGGTCACGTAGTGTGTATTACAGCCCCTATTTGGTTAAAAGTTCGGTCCGTTACTGCTGCCGGCCACCGTCCTGACTACGTAGTGCAAACCGGCTCCCTCGCATCCTGTATTAGTTTTCTGGAACTGTTTATACTAATTCAAGATTCTCAAGAGTTACCCCGCTGTACTCGGACGTCTGAAGATATCTGTAAAATGAAATGAAACATCGAATTCATGTCGACAAATAATCCATCTTGAAGAAGGAAAGGCAAAACGGATAGATCAAATCACATGCAGGTATATATGACACGCACCGTAATACATTTTAGACAAAAATAGCTTTCATACAAACTAAAACATTTTCACAATTTAAATTAATAAACAATACCTTCAGACATTGATTATTATAACAACTTGAATATCACATTCATGAACTTCATTTTCTTTTTCCGTTGCCAAGGTTACCATTGCGAAGAGCATAATAACCCTCCTGACTTCTTTCTTGACGTCATCAACGGTGACTCGTTTGCCATTTCTTCAATCGATGATGAATTGGGTAAGAGCGGGTTCCTGCCCCCCTTCCCTCTCCACTTAGTAAAGCTAAAAGGGAAGAAACTACACAAAGTTACATCAACCATTTTGCACATGTATCTCCATGCAGGCTATTTCATCTGCTCACAACCGGACTTTCTCCTTTCTCCTTTGCTCCCCGAATGTGGAACAAGCTCACAGTATGCATCAGAAATTTTAACTCCTTGACATTGATAAAAAGAAATCTCTCAAAACTCACTTGTGTCAGATGTAAAAAATGTTGTAGTTTTATAGTTCCATTTGGGGGTTTTGGGGGGCACTTTGATCTTGATGTAAACGCGCTTTATAACTAATATTTTGTTGTATGTATGAGGATAATGAAGTCCATCTGGAAAGGAAATCTCCATTCATGCAGTTGTGGATTCAGGTGAAGAGGAGTATTATGCCAGATCGAAACTTGAAAAGTCACAAACTTGAAAAGTACCGTAAAAAGCCAGAGAATAAATATCAAAGAAAGCCTTTTTGTAATATTTTGTTCAACACTAACAACGTAAACTATGACGTCATCGTTTCAGGGGCAGTGGAGGAGGGTAAACCCAAAACCGAGCCCGTACCACCCAAGGATCTTGGGAATTTCTTTCTGAAGACGCAGGCTTACATGACAATGAAGAGCAAAGCTGATGAGATATATGAAACATTCTTGAATGTGGAGGCAGTAGGAGGGGCAAAAGTCAGCTATCCTACGTCATTTCTGAGACAGGTGAATTGAAGCAAAAATCGCACAATAATGTTTCTCTCTGTTTTTTAAAGATGTTAAATTCTTAAAGGATAAAGAATTAGAATGTCGTTATTACTATCTGTTTTTACCCTTACACCAGTACTTTCCCGAGTTCTGTGGAAAAAAACAAATGCATATTATTCGGATGGGATTCGAACCCACGACCTTTGCAACTCGACCTTTTCAACTCTCTTTTTACAATAAAATACAACGTTGAGACTGACCTAGCGTTGGTATGGCCATTTTGGAATCCTTAACGGTCGTTTCTGTCTCAGGACTGCTTAGAATATTTAGCATGAATAATGTTATTAATTTTGGTTTTTACCCATGTTAATAGCACTGTATACTCAGTACTTTCATTATCCCCGATGCAAATTTAACATTTATGAATAATGTAACTAATAAAGGATCTGTGACGTCATATTTGTTGATGTTTCTTAAATCTCTGTTTGTAGCTGTTTTACGTCTCGGGAAGAGCGACTAAGAATATCTTGAGGAACCCGAAGAGCTCTTACATGCAGGTATGTTATCATGCAGACTATCAAAGTATTACAAACCTTATTTAGTGCTGAACTAGGTCACGGAGATTCTGTCCCCCATAAAGGGAAAATAACATGGGCTGAAGAAGAATGATTCAAATGAGGGCGCTACCAGAAGAATTGTGTGCACAGTTCGCCATAAAATGGAGAATAGAATCTCCTGCCACGCCCCCAAATTGCCTGCAAAAATTGCCTCGTGTGACAATGCCCTGTATACAATAATGGTCCATTGTCTTTCATCGTCAGGTGATTGTACTTGCCTTTATCGCAGTGATCGTAGGTCTCATCTATTTCCAGATTGACAAGTCAGCTTCCTCGGGAATTCAAAACAGGTATGAAGTAGAATGCATTCAACATGACGACACGAGATCGAAACAGTGCCCTCACTGATGTCAATGAAGACCTCTCATTGGATGAAAGGCTGCAATTACTGCTATTTTTATTATTTGTCTTTGTTTGGGTACTTTTTGTGCGACACAAAACACAAATGCCACAGATTTACATTTTAAACTTCGGGTTTAAAATAATGATGGTAAAAAGCTTCCTTTAAAATATTACTTGCTGAGAAATGAGTAAAACAATTTCACGAAACTAATGTTCTTCTAATTCTCAGTGAGACGAAAATGATTGTAGTATGTACAACAGATTTACACGTCTCTCCTGAAATCATTGCTCTGTAATTTCACCCTTTTCTCAAAAACTTGACGACTAATGAAGTTGAACATCTTATACGGGTAAGAATTCATGACTTGGCATATTATTGATCTACAGAGGGTATCAAAACCATTTAACCCAATGACGGATAGCTGTATTTTAAAGAATTTTCTCCGTTTTTTACAAACTCTTGTAGGGTGGGTGCTTTCTTCTTTGTCGTGACGAATATGATCTTTGGTAATGTCAGCGCTAATGAAGTCTTCATCGCAGAGAGAACGATCTTCCTGTAAGTCTCATCCATTATCCATCCAATATTACAAGAATTAAGAGAATACAACATTATTCTGGGCCCAATTATTTTACAAAGCTATTTAAAGGAACATTACAGAGTTTTTGGTAACAGAACAAAAATCGTCTAATATCACAGATTTACTAAAACTTACATGGTCTAACGATGATTGTATAAAACAATCCCTTGAAAATTTATGTCTGAAAAGTAGGTTAATACTAGCTAAAATAGTGTGTAGTCACCATTGGTGTTGCTAGTACACACGTTATTTATCTTGCTTATCAAAAGAATTTAGCAAACGGGACGTCCGCTAAATAGTTTTATGAAAGTGGGCCCTGTTTTTCGACCGCGGGCTAAGGGCACCCTTTCTAAATGACGGCATGTGCTACAAAGATGTATTTTATTATTTATTTCTCTTTTCTTGCAGTCACGAGTCAGCGGGCGGTTTCTACCGGGTCTCAGTCTATTTCTTCTCCAAGGTCTTCTGCGACCTCCTGCCCATGCGCATCGTACCGACGTTTCTGTTTGCCGCCATTACTTATTGGATGATCGGTAAGAAACCTAATTATAGGCGTGTCTCATTTGGGAGGGGGTTGGTGAAACTTGATGTCAAAGTATGATAAAGGGACGCACAATAATCTATAAAAACCTACGCAGTCATGTAGGGATTCCAAACCCAATCCACTTAGGGCCAACCGGCGTGACTCGAGCCGGGGTCCCAGAGATGGAAGGCAATTTATTTCGGTTTAAAAGACAACACATTGTCTGTAGCATTACATGGCATACTCAAATCTTAAATGAGATGTTTACAAAGTTTAAGAGTTATACAAAAGACGTGCAAAATCTGGACCAGCAAGATGTTAGGATAAAAGGTTTCAATACATCGATACATACAATGGAAGATAGCACTATACGCCAACCCCGACCAGGCAAATACCTCCCAATCCCAAAACTGTCATTAATGTTCATGCTCCAAAGAGGAGATCGCACGTACACCCTTTTTCCATTTCTTTTAGCCTTCGAGAAAGACTCTGCTAGGGTCGAAACGTCAAAGTCATTAACTATTTTTCGCGTTTATAAAATCGGTCCTTTTGGTGAGTTGTTTGCAACAGCGAATTATATTTTCCCAGCCTTCTTTCCACGCAGGTTTCCGACCAGACGCAGCAGCCTCTTTCATTTACGCACTGACTCTTATTGCGACCGCTGTCTCAGCAAGTAGCCTTGCCTTCTTACTGGGTGCATGCTTCAACATCTTAGCCATCGCAAACCTCATGATTGCAATGGCTTATGTCTTCATGATGGTAATATTTCTATCTTTATTAATAATCTTCAAAAACTAAACTAACATTACACAGACAGACTCTTCGGTCAGACCCAAAGCCGAAGCCTATGTTTTAAACGGTTTGTCTAGCATCAAATAATAAAATAATTTGTTAGAGTGTACTTCATTTTTAATCTATTTCTTCTTGCACTGTTGCAGATCTTTGGTGGACTGCTGATCAACATCGCTTCCTTGCCTAGCTGGGTGCAGTATTTACAATACCTTAGTATCATTAGATACGCCATGAATGTGAGTAACGTATGCCAATTTAGGTGTATCGGCGGGAGAGGAATGGGTACATGGAAGGGGTATCCCATGTAGGACTACCCCACCACCCATGGGAGGAGGGTATCCCATGTAGGACTACCCCACCACCCATGGGAGGAGGGTATCCCATGTAGGACTACCCCACCACCCACGGGAGGAGGGTATCCCATGTAGGACTACCCCACCACCCATGGGAGGAGGGCATCCCATGTAGGACTACCCCACCACCCATGGGAGGAGGGTATCCCATGTAGGACTACCCCACCACCCATGGGAGGAGGGCATCCCATGTAGGACTACCCCACCACCCATGGGAGGAGGGTATCCCATGTAGGACTACCCCACCACCCATGGGAGGAGGGTATCCCATGTAGGACTACCCCACCACCCATGGGAGGAGGGTATCCCATGTAGGACTACCCCACCACCCATGGGAGGAGGGTATCCCATGTAGGACTACCCCACCACCCATGGGAGGAGGGTATCCCATGTAGGACTACCCCACCACCCATGGCAGGAGGGTATCCCATGTAGGACTACCCCACCACCCATGGGAGGAGGGTATCCCATGTATAGGACTACCCCACCACCCATGGGAGGAGGGCATCCCATGTAGGACTACCCCACCACCCATGGGAGGAGGGTATCCCATGTAGGACTACCCCACCACCCATGGGAGGAGGGCATCCCATGTAGGACTACCCCACCACCCATGGGAGGAGGGTATCCCATGTAGGACTACCCCACCACCCATGGGAGGAGGGTATCCCATGTAGGACTACCCCACCACCCATGGGAGGAGGGTATCCCATGTAGGACTACCCCACCACCCATGGGAGGAGGGCATCCCATGTAGGACTACCCCACCACCCATGGGAGGAGGGCATCCCATGTAGGACTACCCCACCACCCATGGGAGGAGGGTATCCCATGTAGGACTACCCCACCACCCATGGGAGGAGGGCACATGGGAAGGGGATCGAGAGGATATCCTTTTTGATGACGTACTGAATGTTTTAGTGTTTGGATGATAACCAAGAATAACCATCGCCACTTTACCCACAGGCTCTGTCCATCAACGAACTCAGAGACCAGGAATTCTGCGATCCACCTGTCGCCAATACGACGCAAAATTGGTAAGGACAGAAACTAGAATGAGTGCTATAAAATTAATTTGTAAGGACATAATATAGAACGAATGCAATACTTAATTTGGGTAAAAGTATTATTTCATTTAAAGAAGTAGTTTGACTATTTCAGTAAAATTTTTTGTATCCCTCTGTGTTTCAGCATTGAAGGAAATGACTACCTTGAGACTCAAGGAATAAGTTTTACCGACTGGGCAATGTGGGAGAACATCGTTGCCATGGGTGCGCTTACTGTCGTCTGTCTGTTCCTAACTTACGTCCGCTTGAGGAATATTCCAAGATTTAAATAAAGACAGGAAGAAAAGATTTATATATATATTCAGATGAAGGGCCCTTTCCAAACCTCGGCTGGGGCTCCGGTGTGGCAGGGGATTCTGCCACCCTCCTCCCCCCCCCCCCTCCATAATTATATGGCGAACTGTGTACAAACTTCTTCTGATAGCGCCCTCTTTTGAATAATCATCCTACAGCCCATCTTGTTTTCCTATGCGAATGATGCGAATGAGGACAGAATAAAGCGTCGGCCTCAAAATATTGAATACAGACAGATTTGAGAACCCAGAAAAATGGATACAGTGTAAATATTTTGCCCATGATGACGTGAGGGTTGTTTTCTTCCAACTTGAGATGTTTTGGATGACATTATCTGAAATAAATGTTAATATTAATTTACGAGAGGTGTAATTAGAGGGGCTAGGAGTATAGTGGTTGAAATACTTTTTTTTTCTTTTACTGTAAAAAACCTGTGGGACTTCAACATAATTCGTTTTGTATTTTGATACTTTTTAATGAATTTGCACTGTTTGCCATGTCAGTTTGTAATTAATGATAAATTTTATAAATCGCCTGTTACAAAGTTTAAAAGCGCCATTTTTTTTATACCATCTCTGAATAAACATAACATTATAATTACTTAACTTAGCATAAAAGCAAGTAAGTTTTTAACATGGCTTTGAATGATTCAAGACAGGATACATGTCGGATGTAAAGAGGTAGATTGTTCCATAATGTTGGTTGTTGGTTGTGTTTTTTTTACCCATAAAAACCGGCTGCAGTGCAGAGCATAATATAAGCCGAGACTTGGAAAGAGTACCAAAACTTTGATGTTTTACCGAAAGTTTTAGGGACAGTTCGTTAATACTAACGCTTACATTATAAGGATTATTAAATTTAGTTTTCAATACCTTTTAGAAATGTCTTAATAAAATAATTCTCATGACTCTACTGCCAATCAGTAGTGTCGGTATGCATTCATGGAGGTGATAATTTGCGTCATGAAAAAGGCTGCCAATGTTCACGTGTGTTTGTTAGCAGGCACCCTGTGTATGTGAATTTAAGGGCGAGAAGATGATTATTTGGGCCTACCCACTTTTTGAAAATCGTACATTTTGTTTGTATCAATGTTCAAACAAGAATTAAAAATAACTGAAATCGTGATCTGTTGGTGTTTCGAATTTCAATATTATTTTGTAAATTATCAACCAAGAGTTCCGTTCCGCATGCAATTATGTCCTCTATGCAATACTATCCGGATGACATTATTGCATATGCAATAATGTTCGCCGGACGGTTTTGCATATGCAATCGTGTCCGCCCGAACGCTGCTGCATAATGCAATTAGGTCCGCCCGGACACATTTGCATACGCAGTTGTGTCCGCCCCCGTGCAAAATCGTCCTTGTAGTAAATTAAACGCCCTTGGTCGACGGAACACGTTCGCCATTTGTTTTACAAGCTTTAAAGTGCATGTCATCTCTGGACATGGGAAATGTTCAGCCGTTTGGATATTCGCTGCTATCATAAAATGCGTGAATATTCATGCTGCATCTATAGGTCCACCGGACGGTTTTTGCATAGCCCCGGACACGATTGCATATGCAAAAGTGTCCGGAGCGGACAGTATTGCATGGCGGACACAATTGCATTTGAAACCGTTTGTGATGTTTTTATGTGGTCCTTTGATTTAATTATATACATTTTGTTTATGTTTAACTAATGTGTTTTCTCGAACTCTTTTCACGTCCAGTGCACATTGCTAGCTGCCATTCGAAACGCCGTCAAAACAAAACCATCTCCTAAAAGGCATACTTGTGTCAAATCGAGTCAAAGAAAATGGGCAGTGTCCAGAAGCTATTTAAACTGATACTTACCTATTAAGTTTTCTGTAAACACTTTCACAAACAAGTTGCCAACCAAAATGGGTGCCGGGAAATAATAATAATGCCCTTCCAAACAAAACTAGACCCCGCTCTTCACTCAATTAAAAGGAAACAGCGCCACCTTTTGACTGTTTGGTATCTTGTCAGCGATTTAGGAATAAAGCTATTTTTACCGTGTGGCTGATGCATGTAATTTGTATGTACACTATATACTACACGTCGTATGCACGACCGTACGGATGTACAAATGCAGCAGAGACGTACAACGACGACTTCAACAGCTGCATGTGTAACGACTTCGACAGCTAAGGTTTGACATTTCGGCGTTGATGGATATCAAGTCACAAACAACATGGAAGTAGAATGTTTTACGAAACTTTGAACCGCTGTTAAGTGAGTATTACTTAGTCTTAGAGACTGTAGTGTATTGACGACCATATTATTAGTTGTAACTTGGTCAGTGGAAATTACAAACGCTTGTTGAATTTAGCATCGACTCCCACCACACAAAAAACTCGTAGTGGTCGAATCTTACACTGGGCTACAGGCAGACAGGCCAAAGCCAAGTCCTTACTCTATCTATGAGTAAACTTATGACCAGACACGTCCAGCAGTCTTGAGGGATGACTTTCTGTCTTGTGTTTTACAATTGAATAGCAATAACTCGCTCATTGTGTGTATTATTTTGAACAGAAACAAATTATGTTCGTCTGAAATTAACTGACTGTTCAATTGTTGACTCAACTCCTTGACTTTGAAGTTGAGTCCTTGACTTGATTGATTGAGTCTGAAAATATCTTTAGGATAACTTTCCGTATGGCGCCACCACCTTTCCACTCATTTTTACAAAAAGGGATATCTCTTTGAGGTAAATTACATACTATATTATTAATACTATTTCATAATCGAATGAAAAAGTGGTGGCGCCATGTGGAAACTTTTCCTATCTTTAATTTCAATATTGTTTTGTGTTGAGTAATAAATGAATGAGGTTGTAGTACACTTTTTCTTTAAAGGCAAACTATTTTTTGGGTTTTTGGATTCTTTAAATGAAGATATCAATTCATTTAAATTTTAAAAAGGAGGTTGCGTTTTTGAAGAATCGCCGAAAATCTGAAGCGATATGTCCATGCCAAACCTTACCTTGCAGGAAGAAAAATCCCCAAATTGGCACAATCTCAGATCTGCTGATGTAGGCTTCCATTTATTTTCCATTAATTTTAAGACTGATTACCAGAACGTTACTTGACTTCTCATTAGAAGCTAAAATTTATAATTGGGGTCCTATCATTTTGGGCCTCTAAACCTGATACATTTTGTGGCCAGCGGAAGTTCAAGTGTGGATTAAAGGATTGTGTTCTTGCTTGTTTGGTTTCCTGTATCCCCAATGGACCACAGTTGCAGTTTCCTCTTTTATAATAAGAGATCTGACTGATTCTGAATCTATTTATAAACTTGCATTTCCACTTTGACAAAGTGCGCAACATGCTGCATTTACATACAGTGATGTAGATACAATACTTTGGGTGTATTTATAACTAGGAAAAGCTGTTTCCCCTTTCAGTTGAGAAATCACATGGCATCCTCTTTTATTTTTTTTTTTTTTGGGTACACCCTTCTGGAAAGGTTTGTTCGGAAACTGAAGTCATACAAAAAGAAATTGTTGCTTCAGTCAAGTGTTCAACCAACACTAAACACGGTCAGGTAAGGTCCAAAACCAAAACGCGCTAGACTCTATTTATAGATGGATCAACATTTTGGACAGTTTACTCTGACGATACCGGCAGAAAGACTACCGTCCGAATTCAGAACCACCAAACACTCAAAAGAGATCTACATGTTGTACATACACATGAATGGTGTCACAGCAAATTTCTTATGTTTAAATCCATTGTGACAATTTCTGGTTTGCGTTGAGATTGTATTTATGTTTGCATGGTATACAAACTCAAGGGTTTTACAGAAATGAGATTATTGAATTCAAGATTCTACTTTCTCTTCCAAACAACAGTTACAGTGATGTCTGATGAGGGACCCAGCCATTTTTGAATCATGGAAAACTGAAGTTTACGAAGAAGGAGAACTTTCCTTGTGTGCAGCCCATCGGCAGCAGGATTTTGCCGGAACTTTGGATCAAAATGCAGGAATCGAGCCAAAAAGATGCAAGGCGGGATATCAACAGTCTTGAAGTTTAGCCTATCCTCAGCTTCCAAGTTGAGGAAAGTACATGTAGGAGAAGTCTAGTCACTGACAAGACTCCTGCGACCACACCCACATTTGACTTCCAAGTAAGGAAAGTACATGTAGGAGAAGTCTAGTCACATTGACGGGACTCCTGCCACCACACCCACATTTGACTTCCAAGTTGTTGACTTTCATAAAGTCAACATGAACGTCATTCGCTATTACACTATGACCACTATAAAGAAGTTGATGGTTCTTCTTGTAGTTTTGAGCCTCATCTCAATGTGGTTTCTTAGTTACAGCGTCTTGCCACTGAAAGGAGAAAATGATAAATCACTGCATATGAGACTCCCATCGAGTCAGTCTGTGTCAAACACGGAGACAAAAGACGGGCATGCTTCCAAACGGCAACCCAGTAAACACTCCCCAGATCGGGAAGGAGATGAAAGTCATGTATTACCGTCAGCGCTGGTTATCATCGAACGCTCGGATTCAGTGTTTGCGTATAACATCACCAGCGCCCTCGAGGCCAATAGAATTGACTTTACGGCGGTGCTTATTAAAGAGCGACACTGGCCTAGATTAGAACACAAACAGGTCGGGAAATTCTCCGTCATTATTTTTCAGGGTATTCACTTGTATTTAGACATGGACAAGAACTTACTTCAAGCTATTCATCAGTACTGCAAAAAGTATAGCGTTGGAATTATATTTTTCGCCGTTGTGAGAAAAACTGACGAAGCTTACACAAGACAGATCGGTGATCTTCCAGTGTACATGGATCAGCGGCTCAGTTTGAAAGATCTCGTTATAAGCCCGTCGGCTGACGATGTTTTATACGTGACAAAAGCTGGCCAGCGTATCAATGATTCGTTACCGTACGACGACTGGACAGTGTTTAGAACTAAACATACCTCTTACAGACCAATCGTCCAAGCCAAAACTTTAAGTCAGGATCTACTGAAATTGAATTCACCCGCCGCTGTCCTGCACACGACGATGTTACTAGACGAGGGAAATTTTGACGGTATTCGAAGAATATTTATCGGCAATGACTTGAGATTCTGGCTTCACTACATCTTATTTTTGGACAGTATTTCTTACCTCTCGCACGGACTTCTCAAGACGTCTCTGGACAGATACATCCAAGTCGACATCGATGATATTTTCGTCGGAGCTAAAGGAATCAGAATGACTGCACCAGATGTGGAGGTATGAACCAAATTCTTTTGAATTCTAAATCAATATCTGAAACCCTTTCACAGTGAAGAGCCATTCCCCAGGAAATAAAACCCAAGAACATTCAAGGCTTAAAATATTTCAACCCACAGTAATTTCAATTTTTTCGCTATTATCACTCTTGAATAAGACTTTTCCCTCACTCCATTCAGGCGCTACTCTTACAACAAGACATCCTAGCCGAGAAGATTCCAGGCTTTAGTTTCAAGCTTGGCTTCTCGGGAAAGTTCTTCAAACGCGGAAACGAGAAAGAGATGGAAGGGGACGAGGCCTTGGTGAAAAACGCTCAGAAATTTTCCTGGTTCCCGCACATGTGGAACCACGCCCAACCCCACACGTTTGACAACCAAACGCAACTTGTTAATGACATGAAGAAGAATGTTCATTTTGCTAAGGTAAGAATCATTGATTAATTATCCTTTAACTCTAATAAGCAAGGATGACACAAACTCCAACCCCTTATATCGCCGTGTTCTTTATTAAGGACGACCCCCCCCCCCCCCACCCAAACCGAGTGACCCTAGTTTACAAAATAGTGATTTTGTGCATTCCGGGGCATTCTCTGGCCGGCAAAATACTGCACTGTTCATAGGTTCATCACACTGTAAAAAACACTAAACTTGATACCAGTCCTGTTGTACTTTCAGACCCACCAGATTGTTGTAGATGAATCCTATGCCATAGCACCACACCATTCAGGAGTCTACCCAACCCAGTTGATTCTCTACAATGCCTGGAAGCAAGTCTGGGGAATCAAGGTTACCAGTACGGAGGAGTACCCCGCCTTGAGACCAGCGAGGAAACGGAAAGGATTCATCTTCAAGGAAATCATGGTAAGGTTTGTTTATATTATTTAACCCTGCTACAGTTAGACCATTAAATATAGTCCGCTGATTTTTAATGATAGATAACTATCTGCGTGCATTAGTATTTCTTGATTGATAATGTCCTCTTGTTTGTGATAACATACTGTGGGTTGTAAAGTGTGTTTAATTTTTGAATATTCTTAAGTAACTGTTAGCATCTTTATTGTTTAACTAATGTTATCGTATCTGAACATATTTGTATGAAAATTGTGCATAATAAATAAAAAAATTATTATTTGATGACCCCCATCGAGTGCATAAAATATATTGTACATGTGCGATAATGGCACTTAATAAATAACATAGTTCATACATAAGACTGGACATAAGACATAAGAAGACATAAGAAAACTTTATTGAAAAAAACTTTGCCCTGAAAATTTTTTGCCCTGAAAAATTTAATTAGCTACATCTTGTGATAATTCTCGTTCATGTTATAACATCTCATGTAGGTTCTTCCAAGACAGACGTGTGGTTTATTCACACATACCATCAGGATGAAAGATTACCCTGGAGGAAGGGAGAGACTTGATGGCAGCATCCATGGAGGAGAGCTCTTCCAAACCATCGTTAATAATCCAGTAAGTTTACTCTTCCTTTTCCCACCTTGGCGCACCATCGACTCGAGCCAAACTACCAAATAATCCCAAAGGCAGTAATTAAGCAGCATCCAGCAACACAGTCCAGAGTTCTCCTGAAGACAATCAGAGCATACTGATCGAAATGTTGAGTTGTTAACCCCTGGTCTTTTTAAGAACCAACATCACTCAACAGATGGTTCTTCCGCAAACCTAAAGTGACTTTAGGGCAAGCCAGGGAAACTCATATTGTGCTACCACAAACTCATCTAAGTTGTATTAAGGCGAGCTTTGAATTACATGCAGGTTTTAGAGGGGAACAAAAACTTTTGAGACGTCTGGGAGTTGGGGTACACCAGAAAATCCATTGGGATGAGTGGGAGGGAAATCCTCATGCCTTGTGAACGTACTTAATATGTACTGATACATGTATACTTTCTACACAGATGAACATATACATGACCCACATGACAAACTACGGCAGTGACCGTCTGGCGTTGTACACCTTTGACAAGGTAGTCAACTTTGTGGAGATGTGGACCAACATCAGACTCAAAGCAGAAAAACCAGTCAAGCTTGCCAAGAAGTATTTTGAGATCTTCCCCCAGGAAAAGGAGCCGCTGTGGACAGTAAGTTATCTTTAAAACTATTGGATGAAACAAAAGAGTCGCAGGCTGTATCGTAAACTTGGGAGTGATCCCTAGCTATACGCCAGGTACAGGTTTTATGGCTACTGACTGGCAACCCCGACCAAAGATATTTTAATAAAATAGGGAGACCGCCAACATACAAACTGCTCCAGTGAACTTTTCTTTGTTCAATCCTAACTTAGTTTATAAATTTACCCAGTCAGTTTCCCTTGTGGCTTATTCCTTAAACCAAGAATAGCGTAGCAAATGCATTGGGATGAAAACAAAATCAAACTAGTTCATTGTTTGTGTCGTTGCTTTTGTTTTCAGAACCCTTGTCAAGACAAACGTCATTTAGAGATCCGACCAGAGAAGCCAAAGTGTACCCAACTTCCAAACTTGCTTGTGATTGGACCACAGAAGACAGGTTAGTTTCAACCCCACCCCCACACCCAAACTTTTGGTAGGCTCCTGTCACATTTTAGTCTTGATCAAGGTGTGCTGGCTGGATGTCATGGTTTAGTCCCATTTAGGCCTGTCGTGACAGTTTTGCTATAATAATGTCCCAAATTCAAGCACAACCCTTTGCCTTGACCACCCAGCAGGGTGGATATGTGCGCATTACAAGTCTTATTATTATTATTATTATTACAGTATGTTGGTTCATGCACTCTAACTGAACACACAAACTAAAACCAAATATAAGGCTAGGCACCTTTTGGCCAGCAGTCCACTAGAAAGTTTTTCTGTCATTTTGTTCAGGAACAAGTGCATTGCATTCCTTCCTGTCCATGCATCCCAACATCTATAAGAATCAACCCAGTGAAGAAACGTATGAAGAGTTGCAGTTCTTCTCAACCACTAGGACGTATCTTCAAGGGCCGGAATGGTAAGATGCCAGAATTACTCCTTAAGACACGCTAGACCCGTTCCCATGTAGAGCTTAACTTTCCTAATTCCTTTTTCTTTGTTTTCCTTTCTTTCAAAGCGCCAAGTGCAAGCTGTGTCTGCTCAAAGCCACCAAAACTCAAAAGAGATTTATCACATGGTTGATCCAAGATTTTCATGTTCCATGTTGCTATTTAGCCTGTAGGCCTTCAAGTAGTTCTGTAAAACATACACATTTTTTTTTGTCCTGTAGCTAAACTTTTGTTTGCACGTAATGTTACTGTACTTTGTGAAATGGCAAAATAAATAGTAATAGTAACAATAACATGCAAACTCGAGTTGAGTGTCTTCGAGTTGAGTGTCTTGAAGACTCTTATAACCCATGGATGGTTTCACAAAACACTACAAGATGCATCTTAAGATGAGTTGTCGGTATCACCATAGTGATTTGTGTTGTGACATCATATATTGCTTCGCAAGTAAGCTTGAGATTCGTCTTTGCTATCCAGAAATTGAGCCCAAGTCTTCCCTCTTCATATTATGGGAAAAAACCTATAAATGGCCTGATGTTCGACCCTAGAAGAGTCTTCGAGAAAGACTCTTCTAGGGTCGAAATGTCAGGCCTTTAACTATTTTTTGCATTTATACCATAGGTCCTTTTCGTTGGTAAGCAGTTTGCAATTGCTTTTTGTTTTCTCTAAAATTATGAACAATTGCCTTTTCTTAAATATAAAACTCAGTGTTTTTGTCCTACTTTAGGTATATGAATTTCTTCCCGCAAGTTGAGGATTCCACGACGGCTCTTCTATTTGAGAAAAGTGCCACCTACTTTGACAACGCCAACGCCCCCTTAAGGGCCTACTCTCTCCTACCGAAAGCAAAACTCATCGTTATTTTAATCGACCCGGCAAAGAGGGCTTATTCTTGGTATCAGGTAGGCTTCAATTTTATTATTCTTTAGAACTGCACTTTTAGGTTTACTCAAAATGTTGAAGATTGTCAGAAAAAATGTAAAACAATTTTGGGGTGCTGGTTGGCATAGTGTATTTTTCAGTCAAAACCACAGTGGTTGAATTTGAATAGTCACACAGTAGGTGTCCTTTTATATATTAAACAAATGTCTTCTCCGCTTTGTGATTGTGGTGAACCCCAGATGATGCGCCACATGATAGCTGACTGCCCACTCTCTCACCTTGATGGTGGCATTGAAGCCCTTCACCTGGCTGAGGACCTAGCTATAAACTGGCTTACGGACTTCAGAACGGGATCAGTATAGCTTACGACATCATCATCAGTCTCCATTGAAATGAAAACAAATTGCCGCATATGTATCAAAACAAGGAATGCAACATTTTATCTGTAAATAAATTATCTATGTTGTGTTATATTGTACCGTATTGTAACGCTTTCTCCAGAAGACGATCAGAGCACACCGATCGAAACATCGAGTTGAAACCAGCAGTTCTTTTCAGAACCACCCCAACTCATTAGAGATAGTCATGACGTGGTGTTACCGCAAACCTTAGCATATCGTATTTTCCCAATGAAATTTAAAATCCTACTTATTGTAACATTGTTTTGTAAAGCACGAGCGAGCCCATGCAAACCCAGCGAGTATGAACTACACTTTCTACGACGTCATTTCATCAGGGACAGAGTTGGGTAGACAGGTTGTGTCTCTCCGCAATCGATGCCTAGACCCCGGAAAATATACACAGCATTTACAGAAATGGTTACAATACTATCCCACTGGCCAGGTGAGAAAAGATTCAAGGCTTTAAAATCACAAATTAAGGGCACAGTTTCATAAAGCTGTCAAGTACACGTAGGAAGAAAAATAATTGGTTGTTGTGCTCATAGGAAATGTGCCAAAAAAGTGCTACATGTACAAAGGAACAGGATACCAGCTGAAATGCCTTGTAAAGTACATTGTTAGTGGTTGGTTTCCCACTACCTATTACAAATAAGCTTAGTGATATTTCTTTGAATTTTGAATTAAGTTTAAGATATGTATTTTTTTGAAATTTATATTAATTTGTTTCAATTGACTTTCAGCTCATGGTGTTAGATGGTGACTTGTTAAAAGCCGATCCAGTGGCTGCCATGTTTAAAGTTCAGCGATTTCTACACATGAAAAAAGTTGTGGATTTTAGCAAGAGCATTATGTAAGTATAAACTAAAAACTATTTAAGGATTGAACTAAGAAAAATACCAATACAAAACATGCAGTTTGCCTGTGTTACATAAAACTAAGTTCAAAGGTGAAAGTTACAAAAATTTACTAGGCCAGTAAAATAAAAGTGAGGTGTATAATTTTGTTGTTTAGTTTCATTTGATTTTAATTTCGGTTTATTTTTTTTCACAGCTATGATGCAAAGAAGGGTTTTTATTTGATTTTGATTTTTATATTGGGTTTTTTCACAGCTATGACGCAAAGAAGGGATTTTATTTGATTTTGATTTTTACATGGTTTTTTTTCACAGCTATGACGCAAAGAAGGGTTTTTATTGCCCTGTGGTGACTAAAGGTCATACTAAATGCCTCGGCAAAAGTAAAGGTCGTATCTACCCACCTATGGACTCGGAGTCAGAGAAGTTTCTGCAGCATTATTATCAGAGTCACAATGTTCAGCTAGAGGCTTACTTGACGAGTATTAGCCAGTCTCGACCGGCGTGGCTAAACAAAGCTCTAACGGAAAATACAAAATGAAATCTGCCCACTGATCGGCATTTCTTTAGGGCAAAACTATCGAAACTAACTGGTGTCTGATGTTACTTGATCTGACAACAATGTTTATGTCCCACCTCCCAAAATTTAATTTCCATTCATTCACATTATGATCGAAACATTCAGTTGTCATCCACCGGTTCTGTTCAGAACCAACCCTACTCAAAAGAGATTTATACATGGTGCTACCACAAACCTCACCACACAGTTTCAAATCATACTAAAGCATAGTTTACTAGTTCAGTCCTCGGTCCAACACCAGTCACTCAACACCAAAACTGTTGGACTCTGGTTATGGTGGTATGCCTGTCCCCATGTAAAGCATAAATCAGTTCAATAGTGCAATTGCATTCCAGTTGGATTTTGGAGAAATGACCTCAGTCAGATTGAGCCCTGGAGTTTTAAAGTGGAGTGTTTTAAATATTTAAACCATATCTCTCATGAGAATGTACCAGTACTATAATTGTGGACAACTTATTTTAGAATGTCAAAAAAGTTGGCTTTCTTCATGTTTAGAAATATTTTTATACCACAAAAACAAATCTAATGTTCAGGAACCATGTTGGTTCCTGACCACAGTGTTGTGTTATTTTAAACAAACTTAAAACTGCCAAAGAGTACTACATGTAAAGCTTCCTGTGGTTAGCTTCCTGTGGTGGTAGGGCGTATCCCACTCCTGACACCAAATAGGTTTTATTTATTGTTTTTTAACGAAATCACTAACCACAATCCTCAGTGTATTTCTTAAGCCATTTTCACACTCATGATTAGCTCATGGAAGTTGTCCATGCTTAGCCCATGAAGGTTTTCCAATTCCGTGCTTAGTTTATTTGGTATATAGTACATGTAGTTGCATTCTGTGCATTCAGGGTTGGCCTATCGTTTTGAGCTGAACAATAATATTTGACTGGATCAGCAAACACTAATCGTCAATTTCAAATTCAAATCATGTTGCACAAATTCAGTCATTGTAAAGTAAATTCAGTACTACTAGGCTGACCAGGAAATACCCTGAATTGCAAGAGGGCGCTATTTTGTTGGTCTATTGCGCAGGAAACTAAACCGCTTTATATTTTTTGTACATGAAACGAGCACTAGTACTACTCTTGGCAATTACATTTCAATTCGATTGTGCTTTTTTTTTTACTACAATATTTAATAATTAATTTGAGGCAATTAATTTGTGTACGGATTTTTTTCGCAAAATGCATTCTTATAAAGCTAAATATTTGTCATAGGTTAATTTCTTCTTGTAAATAAAATGAAGTAGACCAAAATTCCTTTTAGAGTTTAATACTTTCTTATGCTGCATGGTCAAAGTTGTCTTCGGTTTTCGTCCCCAAAAAATGAGAGAAAATCGTGTCATTTTACGGTTTGATAGACAGGTTAAAATGGAGGTGGGAAAATGTCCGCTGCAAAATAGTGTCTACTCATTTGAATGTGATCTGATTGGTCATGCGTCTATGATGTCACATTGTAAATGGAGCCTTGGCAAAGTGTCCGCCAGGGGTCCAATATGGGAAGATGCCCCGCCCACCTTCGAAAAGGTAGATATTTTGCCCCTCCCAAAACATTCTTATTTTGAAAATACTTCTGGCAGAAGAGAGGCATTTTTGTGGCTGGCACCGAAAGCGATGTACATTTAGTATCCTCCCTCTTCGTAAAAGGGTCTGATTACGTAATGCATTTTAATAAACTTTTCACTTGGACATTCTGCGGGTGCAAAATTATCGCTTTTTATCCCCCCCCCCCCCGCCCAAAAAAAAAAAAAGTGAGGGTAAAAATAAAAACGTGAAAATGAAACATGTTACTGACAGTTAAGTTTCTCAATTTGTGTAGCCCCTATTCAACATTATTTTCGGCAATAATTATCTCAAAAACGCTACCAGCTTTTGAAATCATTGTTTTTTTAGGTTAGTTATATTGTATATATAATTATACAGTTTTCATAGTATCAAAGTTGTACAAAACATGTCATGTGTTCCACCAGTCATGGACACAAGTTTCGTGCGTTGGCGTTTGGAAGTGTTGAAGCATCGAGGTACCTCCATGGTTGAAGGGAGTGCGCAACAACAATATTGATGAAGTGACTGTTCGCACTGATAACATACAATTGGAGTTTAGAAAACAAAGAGCAAGGACAGATTTTGGTATAAAGATGGTCATGGTGGAAAACTTACCCCACATTGTATGCAAATGCTCTATAGACTGTGAGTAGGCCCCTATAGTAATTCAGAAAAAAAGTTTTGATCTCACGAGTCAAAAAAACGATGTTTGAAAACAGAGAATGTTTTTTCATTATTTTCTTGTGACTCCGAATTCGTTGACAAGTTCGGTCATTATAAACTGCAGATGTTTGTTTACAGTCAACGCCGCTACAACGCTGTAAGATTCTCTATACGAATTGGCAAATATGAGTAACCGTATTCATCCGGGCCCAATTTCATAAAACCTGTTGTGAGCACAAACATTTGCTAAGCACAGAAAGGTACTGCTTAACATAAACAGGAAACCAACAAAAAATTACATTTAACTTCAATGTTGTGACTGGTGCCCCACTCAACTTTTGCTTAGCACAGAAATGTGTCAAGCAGTATTTTCTGCTCAACAGTTGTATGTGTTAATTTGGGCCCTGAGCATGGAGGTGAATTAGGCCTACATGTACCATGCCTAGAGCATAGTGTACCAACACCAATCAAGTAGAAAAACATCCGGTGTCCAATGCAATTATGTCATCTATGCAATACTATCCGGAGGACATTATTGCATATGCAATAATGTTCGCCGGACGGTTTTGCATATGCAATCGTGTCCGCCCGGACGCTGCTGAATAATGCAATTATGTCCGCCCCTAGTGAAACCGTCCTTGCAGTAAATTAAACGCCCTTGGTCGACGGAACACGTTCGCCATTTTTTAACAAGCTAAGTACATGTCATGAATGACATGGGAAATGTTCGGCCGTTGGGTATTCGCTGCAATCATAAAACTAGCTTACGCGCGCACATACATGTACAGAGTCATGAACATGTCCGCCCGACGGATTTTGCATAACCCCGGACACGATTGCATCCGGACACGATTGCATTTGCAAAAGTGTCCGGAGCGGACAGTATTGCATGGCGGACACAATTGCATCTGCCACCGACCGTAACACCGTGAAAAACGCAAGGGAGGGAAATGGGAAATGCCTTTACAGAGTACCGCCATATTGCTGTAGTTGGAAAAGCCATGAACTCGCGCAATTGAACCGTTTCGTTGGTAATGTTCACCATTAATTTTTAGGGGTCGATTTCACAATAAGATAGTCCCAACTTAGGACTTTTCCTATGAGTTGTTCACAAGTAAAGGCTATAGTCCTTAGTTTGGAAAACTTGCCTTGGATAAGACTAGTCTTTACTCTTTGTGAAATCCAGCCCCAGCTCGGGATGTTTTTGTCGAGGTGTTTTTATAGTGGTGTTTTGCTTTTGGATTCAAGGAAACACGTCTGCACGGCAGGTATACAGTAAGTAGCCACACAGCTATGGGAAACTTGCCTTTACAAGGCATGGGGTATTTATCAGGTCAATGAACATGTATAAAGTCATCTACTTTAGCATATCATGGCTGAGTGGTTATTTGGAAACCTTTATTAGTAGATCTGTGAGAACTATGCATGTATCGTTTCTCCCGTGCAAGCTGTGATTCCAGCCAGGACTCTGCAAGATCTTGTTCGGGTACATGAAATGCGTCTTCCGGTCAGTGGACCCTCGGAGGTTTTGAAGACCTTGACATCGTTTTGATTACTTGTGTTCCGTTTCTGCAGTTGATTTTGAAGTAAGTGCTGTTTATCTTATCAATTTGCAAGCACACCCGGGAGTATATAGGTCTATACTGCAACTGGTTATGTGTTTAGCTTTTATCCTGTCGTGATACACAGTGGCCATTGTGCAGGATCAAACCACTGCTTAATGTTTTCGTAAAACTTCTAGATCTGCATGCTAAAATTGAGACGATTAATGTCAGTTTTCTATACGTAGCTTTTGAGGCTACAATACAAAATGTTGTAGGGGTTGAGCTACATGGCTACTTGTCACTGATATGGTTGGTATTTTTGTATTTCTCGTAGCGGTATGGCTGTCACTCTGTCACATCCCCTCTGGTCCTACCCCAATGACATTGACAAATACTAACTTAGTTGCTCGATACAGATCCCTGTGTTAAATCCATGAGCACGTCTACGCATTGCCACGTGGGCGATACTCGCCCGCCCACTTAAAAGTTCATTATAATGCCTATGTACTTGATATCATCGTTCAGCATGGGATGTTTGGGGAAACCACTTAGAAAAAGTTGTTGTTTTCTTATGTGATGTTTTGGGTCTTGAGTAGATAAGTGAGGTGGGTTGGCACAGGATGATGTTCCCGGGCTGGACTCCTCGCACGGAAACTGGACATTTTCTTGGGCTACGGTTAATTCCCATCCGATGTGCACATCTTATTTTCCTTCACACAACACAGTTGATCATGCTGAAGAACTCCTTGCTTGGTGTATGTTCCCCTCACCGATCCTATCGAAACTGTTTAAAGGCAGTGGACACTATTGGTAATTACTCAAAATAATTATTGGCATAAAACCTTACTTGGTGACGAGTAATGGGGAGAGGTTGATGGTATAAAACATTGTGAGAAACAGCTCCCTCTGAAGTGCCATAGTTTTCGAGAAAGAAGTAATTTCCCACGAATTTGATTTCGAGACCTCAAGTTTAGAACTTGAGGTCTCGAAATCAACTATCTAAACGCACACAACTTCGTGTGACAAGAGTATTTTTTCTTTCATTATTATCTCGCAAGTTCGATGACCGATTGAGCTCAAATTTTCACAGGTTTGTTATTTTATGCATATGTTGAGATACACCAACTGTAAAGGCTGGTCTTTGACAATTACCAATAGTGTCCACTGCCTTTGAAGAGGAGTCCTACCGCCTACCTTCAGCTCCCCTGAGTTCTTTTCACATAACAAATTGTTCTTTTTTGTTAGCCCCATACAAGCGTAGCTTTGAGCCTTTGGGCTATTTTGCATTAAAATTAAAAGGTTGAGCATTAAAAATTAAAGAATTATGGTTCTGTTATTTTCCTTTCTCTTCAGTTCCCATTGGGTTCGATCAATGTTGATTAAAGGATGACAATCTCGTCCTTGTGTTTGATTAACCGGCGCGGTTTCGTTGGATAGAGGAGGCGTATCAGTGGGACCAGCCGTCGATTTCACCGAAACTCTTCCTAACTTTAGGATTAATCTTAGTTCCGTATCCAGAGACACTTGGACGCATTGAACCCATCCTAAGTTAGAACGAGAAACTCGTCCTAACAGGATTCATCTTAATAGGGTTTCGTGAAGTCAGTTGCAGTACAGCTTAACTAACAATGGACGCCATCTGTAGCGCAATAATGAGGCAGGCAAAACGCTACGGAACACCCAGGAGCTTGAAGAAAACTCTGCTTTTTGTGGCCGTAGTAAGTAGCGTCTTCGTATGGTATCTGAGTTACCACATGTTACCGTCAAGGAATGTTTCCCTAGTAAAAGATCAGTTGGAAAAGTCCATCACTGTGAAAGATCCACTTTACTCATCTCAGACCGGGACCAGGCGCGCCACGCTACCCACAAACACGACGCGTGTGCCGTCTCCATTTGGTGATAGACTTGGTACAAATCGTTCAAGAGCGTCTGAGACTCTTATGAAACAGAACATAACAGAGAGGGACACTTGGACGAATGTGCGCTTCAATAAGACAGTGGAACCTACCATTCTGGTTGTGACGAATCAATTTCTTATAAGCTCTGACTTGACCAACGCCCTAAAAGCAAACAACATCAAATTTGACAAGGTCTATGCGTCAACGCTGGTAACATCTTGGCCAGCTTTGGAAGACAATGACACAGGGAAATATTTTGTCATATTATTCCAGAGCATTGTAATCTTACATGACCTCAATACTGAATTACTCAGTACAATATATGATTATTGTTATAAATACAATGCGGGAATTATAGCGTTTTCTCAACAAATGAGCAAAACTACAAAGTATAAGAAGCTTTACCCTCTACCCATGACCATGGAACATGGTCAGTCTTTGCGCGATATCTCCGTCAACCCCACTGCTGGTGACGTCTTGCACATCACAAAACCCGGGCAGGGAACGAGAGGTAGTCTCCCGTCCAGCAGTTGGACTGTCTTTAAGTCTGACCTCCCCTCATACAGACCTTTAGTACAGGCCAAGAAGGTTACTCCGGCAAAGTCACTGAATCAAACATCACAGGAGAAGGAGATACTTTACGCAACTGTGCTTCTAGATGATGGAGATTATGATGGTATTCAGAAAATATTTATCGGCAATGACTTGAGATTCTGGCTTCACTACGTCTTATTTCTGGACAGTATTTCTTACCTCTCCCACGGACTTCTTAGGACGTCTCTTGACAGATACATCCAAGTCGATATCGATGATGTATTTGTCGGGAAGAATGGTAGATTGACTCACTTAGATGTTCAGGTATGTGACTTTTATTTTATGATTTGGGTTTGAACGAAGAACAATTGACTAGAGTGGGACTCGAACCAACGACCTCCATCAGATTAACGTGTCGGCTCTCTACCATTCTCTCGCTGGCGTTCTCCCTTTTATTTGGGTGTTAGAACAAATATGACATTCCTTCAAGTCAAACATTCACTTTGGATAACTTCTCGTATCCTGCTACCACCTTTTCACTCATTTTTACAAAAAGGGATTATCTCATTAATTGAGTAAATTAAATACCAATTTATTTCAAAAAGTGGTGACAGGATACGGAAACTTTTCAAAGGCTTACTGTCAATTGTTTGCAGACATAACAAAAAATCACATTGTACTGTGTGATTCGTCTGTCATCACACAAGAACACTCGTCGACGGATGGTGGCGTGGGGTTTATTTCCTGCCTTCCACCTCGGACCCCGGTTTGAATCTCACCGGGGCACTATACAATTTGCGCATGTTCAGATCTGCGATAACAATGGAAATTTACCAGGCAAGTCTGCTGCCACCTAGCGTTCCAAAGTCTCCCATTGGCAGGATTCCTTTCATCTGTGGACCAATTTTTAAATATTTTATTTCCACCTTTCTTACCGGATTGTACCAGGCTTTGATCAACCAGCAGCAAGTCCTATCAAACAAAGTTCCAGGGTTTACCTTCAAGCTCGGCTTTTCTGGAAGATCCTTCGGCTCAGGGAACGAGGATGAGAAAAAAGGAGATCTGGCGTTGGCGAAAAATGCCCACGTGTTCTCCTGGTTCCCGCATATGTGGGGACACGCGCAGGCGCACACGTATGACAACAGGAGTAAGCTTGTCAGTGAAATGAAGATGAATTATCAATTTGCAAAGGTATGTTTTTCATCCGATGGTGAGCAGAAATTAAAGCAATTAGCTAAGCGGTTTTTTTTTAGAGGGAACCATTATCACATCTTGCATGGACGTATTTTGGTTTTGAAATACATGTATTATTGGTATTGGTCTCAGTAATTTGAAGAAACTATCGGTGTGTGTAGCTATAATTATTTAAGGAATTGTTTCGGCAGCATAAAAACCAGTCAACATTGCTTAATACCAGAACAATAGGCCGACATCATTTTTTTTTCATTTTTTTTAAATTCGTGTTACTTTATGTACGTAGGGCCTACACTCTACAACCTCACATACTCTATGGTCACGAGATGCCCCGGCTTCCAGGTCACAGACTTGACCCAAGTCCCAATCCCATGCCAATCTCAGAAAACTATTGTTTGTGATGTTCTGCATTCCCGCAATCTGTCCCATTTTTGGGACCACAATGTTGACGGCAGCGGGTATGCTTATGGACCTCTCGCACGAGAATGGGACTTGAATCAAGACTAGGTCGCAGGGGCGTGTCCCCTTCCGTGAGGTACTCTCTAGCAACCACGTTGTGTCAAATCAACCCAAGATTGTGTCGAACTGACGCAGAATCCGAGTGGAGATATCAATAATTTTAAAAGCAGTTTATTGGTCAGCCACGTAAAAAAAAAAAACCATGTCTAACCCCTGTGACCATGGAGTCCGGGTTTTCTGTAGACTTGGTTCTAGTCCCGTTCTCGTGCTAGAGGTCCCTAAAGCACATATCCGTCGTCAAAATGTAGCTATTGTGGGACTGGAAATAAAACTACTCTCACGGGATTGGAACTTGAGTCAAGTCTAGGTTTTCTGACCCATGATATGACCCGTAATCAAGGTAAGTTTTTGACCAGGGAGTACAACCAATTAAATCCTCATAAATTATATCTTGTTTCTGTATAGAGCCAAAATATCACTGTATACGAGTCGTACGCAGTAGCCCCCCACCACTCTGGAGTTTACCCCGCCCATGATATGCTGTACGATGCCTGGAAGGAGGTTTGGGGCACAAAGGTCACAAGCACGGAGGAGTATCCGAACTTGTTACCAGATTGGAACCGCAAGGGATTCATATTCAAAGATATCATGGTGAGTTTACTATTGAGACTTAAGTCCCTTTCACACGAGATCCATTTAGCAAGGGTCCCTTGCTAAGTTTTAGCAGGGATACACAATTTTACAAGTGTGAAAGGAAAACAATTTGTGTACTGTATAGGATTTGAGACATTGCATGGTGAGGAGACTGACGATGACTAGAGCAAGCTAGTCGAAACGTTGAGACCAATTTCAGAACTGACTCCGCGGCAGTACAGTTAATTACGATCCTATAAGCTAAAGTAGTAGTCCAGTCTATTTTCTATACCATCCGCCCTGGTAATAGTTAAAAAGCAGGACAGTTCTTTTCAGAACTAAGAATTCTACCGAACCTCCGATTATCTACTCAACGGCAGTAGAATAAAGCAAGACAGTTCTCTAAGAACAACTCTACCTGGCAAGTAGAAACACACACCGCAAACCAAATATAAATTTGTGTACTGCCCATAAGGTCTCGTGTAAAATCTTGTCAAACAATTGCTACATTTTAAATTGCTGTCATGTATAAAATAATTAGGAACTACAAGTGACTCATCATTCAAAGGTATCACGGTAAATTGGTTATATTGAGGCATACTAAACAAAACACACAAGAAATGTTTATTATGCATCACTCTGAACCGGGGATTAAGTTGGGATTAAAGCCTGAACTAAAGAATGTCAAGCTGGTCTAGATTTTTTTTAGGATAGGCCTACTCGGTTTTATCATCAAAATTCGTCAGAAATGTTTTTGACCATAACCCTCTTGATTGGCGGTGTACTTTTGCAGGTGCTCCCGAGGAAAACTTGTACCCTGTATACAAAGAACTTGTTGATGAGCAACTACACCGGTGGGAAGAGCGGGTTGGACGGCGTGGTTCGAGGGGGAGAAGTCTTCAAGACTGTCATCAGTAATCCCGTAAGTTATTCTCGAAAATGAGTAATATTTTGTTAAGGCCTCATCGTGTCATGCCGTAGTGAATTTTCACCAAGCTCTTTTCTAATTTAGGATTAATCTTAGGACTTGGTACGAGTTCAGTTCCTTAAGCATACGCATTGAACCATACTATCCTAAAATAGTTGGGACTCCAATAGGATTAATCTGTAGCGGTTCATGAAATCGGCTGCAGAGCAGCTTTTCAGCTGCCGAGCGACTGGAACCGAGACCACACGCGCGAGTGTCGATCGAATGCATGGTCTCGTTTCAGTTGCTACGAAGCTGTCAAAAAAGTATTAACAAAAACAGACTTGTGAACCGAAGGCAATATTATTTCCAGTAACCTTGATTAACTTTCTTTAATTAAAAGATCAACAAATTAATGTTTATAAGTTTGCATGTCCATTGTGTTTAGATTAGCGTGTTCATGACACACATGCCGAACTATGCGCGAGATCGTTTGGGTCTGTATTTGTTTGACGAACTCGTGACATTTATACAAAGATGGACTAATATCAAACTTAAGACGGCTTCTCCTGTCAAGATGGCACAGATGTACTTTGAAAGACACCCGGAGGAACGAGAACCAAAGTGGATGGTGAGTTCTTGTTTCATTTGTTGAAGGAACATTGCAGAATCGGTCAAAATAGTTGCTTGCAGTGTAAGCACTTTATGTAGTCCACCATATAAACTGACAATCTTTTAAGTTTGAGATCGATGTGAAAACACAAAAGCACATATTTTTGCAAGGCATCGATTCAAAACGAATAATAATAAAACGCTCACTGGATGATAAACTCTAACCGGAAAGTAGTTTGTTCTTTAGTTCTCATCAAAAATGACTTTCAGACAGAAATATTTCAAGGATCTTTTCTACTATCATCATCTTTAGATCGTGTAAAGTTCTAAAAGTCTCTGATCTTAGACGAGTTTTTCGAAGTATATTTTGAAGTATGTAATTTTCCTTTATATAAAAACTGGTAAAAATGTCTAATAATAATAATTAATAATGCAAACTTGAAATAAAATTTTAAACCTGATTGGTTGAAATTTGAAACAAACTCAAACTTTTTTGTTTTGCATATTTTGGAACAGTGTCACCAACCGTGGCTATCTGTTTTTGTTTCGTATAAATAGCTTTTCATAGATTTCCAACCTTGGTTGGTATCTCTGTTATGTCGCAATAGAAAGGTCTATGATATTGTCTCATGTTATTCTTACTTGCAGAACCCATGCAGTGACAAGCGTCATCTACAAATATTACCAAAACTCCAAAGTTGTGATCGACTCCCTCAGATATTGGTGCTTGGACCACAGAAAACAGGTTAATTTTATTAAGTTTATTAAAATGACTTTTGTGAAGTAGGGCCTATTCGTGACAGTGACAGCATTTCTGTTGGCATTGATTTTAATTTGCATCAATTATAAGTGCATGGTAATGTTGTAGAGGGTGTACCCCCCCCCCGGAAGATAGAAGTTGAATCAAAGGTTCCCAGACTTGAACACTCTGAAAAGAGATCCCACTGGATCCTTTAAGGAATTCCTGAGATTTTAAGAGTATGCCTTCAATGAATATCAGAAGGGGGTACCGTTCCAAATTATGGAGCGCAAATTAATCATTTTGTTAAATTGAGAAAAACACAATTAATTGATCATCTTATTTGATACAGGCACTGCGGCGCTGCGTGCATTTATGTCATTGCACCCAAACCTTGCCAGTAACTATCCTAGTAAAGAATCGTTTGAAGAGATGCAGTTCTTCTCAAACTCCAAATACTACGCTAGAGGCCTCGAATGGTGAGTGTTGTTGGTGTTTTGTTTTCTATAAGAATTTTTAATTACAATGACATTGTCTCAAACGGGCTGTAACATCAGAACAAATTAACACATTTCTATTCGCGAAACATTTCTGTTTTACAATTGTCACTTTACAGCGCATAGGGGGACCCGTGATGTTACACAATTATCATGCAGTTTTCTCTTTCGACGCCTATAACTGTTTCATATCAAATCTTGGTTTGTTTGTTTGTTTGTTTGTTTGTTTGTTTGTTTGTTTGTTTGTTTGTTTGTTTGTTTTGTTCCACTGACTCATTTTAAAACAGTCTCTCACTGTAGTGCATTTGTTTAATATCTATAATTGGGTTTCTTTCCCTGCTTTTAACGTCGTTGACCCCGGGTTGAAACCCATGGATTGGGTTTTCAGTCCTTCCTGACTTTGTGAGTTCCCCCACTTAGGGTTTCATTCTACATCCAAAATCACACATCTCGTATTTCCTGTTTTTGTTTTGAAATAAAATAAAGTTTAAAAGTTAAAATAAAACCATTTGAATGTTGTGGTTGCTTTTGAATGCAGGTATATGAGTCATTTTCCGCAAGTCAGACATAACCCAACGGATAAGGACCGTATTTTATTTGAGAAAAGCGCAACCTATTTCGATAGTGAAAATGCACCGAAGAGGGCGCACCTGTTACTTCACAAAGCGAAACTCATCACTATTTTGATTGATCCAGCAAAGAGGGCGTACTCCTGGTACCAGGTAAAAATATAATGTAAAGATGGAAGGTTTATGCTGCAACCATGACCTGATATTTGCCTCAAATGATATAATGTTATACAAAACTATAAAGCGAACGGCAAAAAGTCCACGCTCAAAATAAAATTATTCACAAAATGGCTAAAAAATAAATTGGAAGATTTTGTTGTTGCTGAAAAATAAATGGTTCCTGCAACGAGGGCTGTTGTAACTCCAGATGAGCGAGTGACGTCGTACAATTGGAATTAAAAGCTATTTGTTAGCCTATACGCATACAAAATGATCTTTTAATCGAGACATTTGGTACGCAATGACTGTCTTGGAAAAACAACTAATTCGACACAAAAAATGAACAAGCATTTTTCTAAATTGACCTATATGAAGTAGTCGCTGCAACCACAAAGTTCTGATATACACATGCTGATAAAGATGTTTGAGGTGTTCGAGGTATTTTAAGGTCACATCAATATTTTTACCACTTTGCTCTAAAGCACGAACGAGCCCATGAAAATCCAGCTAGCCTGAACTACACGTTTTACGATGTGATATCAGCATCAGATGGTCCTGGAACACATCCAAAGGTTGTTTCTCTGCGAAACCGATGTCTCAACCCGGGAATGTACGCCAAACATGTCAGCTCATGGCTGTCTCACTATTCGTCTAAAAAGGTATATCCCATTCAGATGGCAGTTTTTGAGCATGTTTCACTCTCAATGTGTGTGTGCCCAACCCTGTTTATTTTTTTGCTGCTATTTGCAAAAAATAATACTCTTCGTTTTGCGGTTTGAGTTTGTGACAGCTGGGGAAATATCATACATGCATGAGGGCCGGACAGATAGATCTGGGGATAACTCTGTCGTAACATCGTTGACAGAGAACACCACTCGAAATAGAAGTTATTCTCGGAAGAAGATTCTCCTACTAATGAACAAAGTAAGGACTCGTTGAGAAGAAAAGAGGGAACGGGCTTCTAACTAACATTCATTCTTGTGCCTTTTGTTTCTTTTAAGATGTTGGTTTTAGATGGTGAGTTACTGAAGACGGATCCAGTTGCGGTGATGGTTAAAGTTCAACAGTTTCTTGGGTTGAAAAGACAAATTGACTATAAAGATAAAATCATGTAAGTTAATAATATTGTGTAAGTGAATACAATCGATGCCGCCACCTTTGGTTTTAAAGTTCCTTGGTTAAGTGTTGCTTTTTAATTAAACAATTATAAATTCTTGTGCACATACGATATCCGCCATATATTTTCCCCATAAAGCTCCCGTTTTGTTGTAAAACGTCTAAAATGTTTATTTTCATTCTTACAAATATATTGACAAAATGGGGAGACCGCCTATACAGGGCTAGATAGCTCTGTACAGCACCGGCAAGTTAATCCGGAGGTCGTTGGTTCGAGTCCCACCAGTCAAATTGTCTTTGTTCATTTTCCCACAGATTTGATAAGACGAAAGGTTTTTATTGCCCCGTCAAGAGCGGCCGTAAACATTGTCTGCCCAAGAACAAAGGTCGCAGCTACCCTCCAATGGACGACAAATCAAAGGAATTCCTTCGTCAGTTCTACCAGAATTATAACTTTCAACTTAGGAATTTATTAATTAAAAAACATCTACACACACCACAATGGTTAGGGAAAGACTAACTCATGGTTGTTTGATAATGGCATGGAAACATTATTCATTGAAACTCAACTTCCTTTTCATGTTGGACGTCACCGACTCAACGGCAGCCATCTTGTTATGTTACGCAGGGCTTTGTGGAGAAAGAAACTGATTGATTGGTTGAATTTATTCGGATAAAAAAAAACAGGTCAAAGATACTTACACACCAACAGGAGAAAAGTTACTGAAACCAAATAAACCAAAATAGAACACAAGATAAAAATAGAGCACAACATTTAATTTTGTAATCCAAGGAAATCCCAAAGAAAAGCCAAATACATGTAATAGGCTTGTTTCCATTGGGGTCCTTAACTGTACTCTCTGGTTAACGGAGGAGAATGAGTGAACGGAGTGTGGTGGAGTGTAGTCTGAGATGATGATGACTGAAGAAGCAACATTTGAATCAATTCTTACCGGTCTGGTCTTGCTTTTTGGAGGTGGAAGAAAAGGAGGCTGGATGACGAGCATCGGGTTCGCCCTACTTTATGTTGTGGAGACGAATTCAATAACGTGTCATCATTATAGAACCAATATTATGGATGCCCTCGCAGTTCCAAGTAGAATAGAACAGAAAAAACACTTGAGAATTGAGGACGGCTTAAATGGGTAGTGTGAGCATTCTACCTCCATGGTGTGAGTGTTCACCAACTATCATGCTACGAGTGTGCTACGAAGTTTGATGCCACAGGACTGTTTTTGCTGCGAATGTTTCACTGTGTCAAGTTGAGCACAATAACGCAGACATTTTGAGAAAGAAATGTTCTCTGGTTTAGGGATGAGTACTAAATGGTCGTAGAGGTATGGAGTATAGAATTAGATAAGATCATGGAGGACTCAATTATTCCTCCATGAAGAGGAGTGTTTTTAATTTGTATATATTACTTTGTTTTTATTTTGTAAATAAAACTTAACTTCAAACACTTCCTGATACCTGGCACTATTCAGTCGAAGATAATACCACAATAAAAACATTGTTCCGAACATGTGCAATAGCTTTGAACTGCATGGTATAAAGCAAAGTAAAATGTTAAAGGGACATTGGATCGGGCCCTCCATGGATCGGGTGAGTTGGCTTATATGAAAAGCGTTTAAAACCGTTTGTTATGAAATGCTAATTATGGATAGAAAGGTGTTTTAACTTGTAGAAATAGTGATCCACACAATGCCTTGAATTGCGTGGTCGGTATGAAAAAAATAAACACGTAGTGATGCCTCTAAATAGTAAATGCTCAAACGAAGAAATCATGTTTTTGTTGTGTGTGTTTAGCCCATGGTTTAGCCTACTTTTGAGTGTGCCAGATGTTCTGTTTGGTTTTTAAGAGTTTAAACTCGTTTAAGGATTGTATTTGTCACACTCCTGTGACGGGGACTCGAGACGCCACCATGGCTTTAAAACCGAATCCATAGCAGTAAAAACATGACGCATGCATTGGAACATCAATTTAGTACTGTACACAGCATGCATTTAATACAATGAACGAAAGTTTGTGGCGGGGGACTGGAGGGTGTTCCCCTTGCTCTACCGGGCTGTTTATTTGGCACTGCGGGTGACTTCACACTACCAATGATTATTTAATTGTATTGTTTATTAAGGTTTGCTCGAAGGGAAGGCTAGCCACAAAGGCCCATGAGGATGATAGACCTGAATAAGTATTGAAAAATATATTGCATCTATGTGGCGAATATGAACATTAAAAAACCACGAAATGTTTGACTAATCTTGTCTTACAGAATCCGAAGTGCCATTGTTAAAAAAAAAAAAAAGTCTATCTGCCTGAAGAGTTTGACGGGCCGGGTCTGATTGACTGCGACGCGGCATTTGAATGCGGGAACAAGACCTCCAAAAATCATCACATCCCTGGGAATAGATTTGCCGAGATCAGTCGTGTGACACACCAATGATGATAAAACAATACTTGATTCTTTGCATGGGGTGTCCGGGGCGGCAGGAAAGTTGGGTTAAATCCAATTACGTGGTTTGAACAGCGCTGAGTGCTGTAGCCTTTTACGGTCTCACGTTACACCTCGTTCTCCAGTTACCCAACGAACTCGACCCTCTGCTGGCTCCCGATCAAAATTACGTAAATTAAAACTTACTTTCAAAGCTCTTGAGCATCTACATTCGTTTGTGCGTCTTCTTCGCTCTACTGGACACAATCCCTACTCTCCAAATGTAAAAGTGTGAAAAACACTACTCTTAAGATTATTTCGAGTTGTCCCTCATAATTTTTATTGGCTCTTTAAAAAGAGTGGTGGTTATTTCACTTTTTCAAGGGCCATTTTAAGACTACTTGTTTGAATCTTTCGTTTGATATGATTGCCTTTACAGAAGGCCAATATATAATACTTTGTTTTCATGTTTTTTGTTTTATGTTGGGCCTAAAGGCTTCTGCATTTTGCGCCATATTCATGTAAATGGATTTGTTTACCACGGAGGAAGGTATTACTCGTATCATATAGAACAAGTCCTTGTTCTATGCTATTATTAAATCACGAGACGGTTTTGACAATCAGAATGAACTAGACCGAAGAATGCCAAAAGAGTCCTTGGAAGTAGGTTTTCCAGGGAATTCCCCCTATTGCGCCACTAGCTTTTAAATTTTCCGTTGAGTGGCAGAACAAAGACTGAAGGGGGAGGGCCCGGGTTTTACTAATTATTCATTGGAATGTTTGTCTGGTAATACAAGAAGGACTGTTGTTGGTTCAGGTTAGCTAATAAACTTCTTTGCGGTTGGCCAGCAAGGTTGTTGCGAGATACCCCGGGAGCAGAGTGTGCAGTGTGGTACCCCCCTCAGATTCGGTTTGTAAACCAAGCTGCCAGGATGCATTTCAAGATCTTGCTGGTAGTTCTCGCCATATTCCTCCTTTCAACGCCAGCAGGTAAAACTTTTAAAGTAGTTTCTTTTTTGTCTACAATATCACAGCTATCAGATGTATTTTTGTGTGTATATTAAAACTATAAAGTAGGGCAAAATAGTTGTTACCATGGAGCAATAATGTTATTATTCACAATCACGGAACAAAGGATCAATAATTTGGTATGCCGTCATCACTGTATGGTATAAAGTCAACCTCGAGTAACCGATGAGTTGCATTCACAAACCAAATGTAGGGGTATTTTGTTGTATTGCACAACACAACGGGAAGGGAAGGGGAATATAATTATGTCACGAGATATATATTTGGCAATAGGGCCGTCGCAGATTGATTTTTTTTAAATTGTTTAATTTTGTCGTTATTTTGTTTGTCAGGATAGGCATAACAACCCAGTGCACTTATCGAAAAGAGAAGGGGTTCGCCCGGTGTTCCTGGCTGTGGCTGCTGTATGCGCCGCATCACCTTATAAACGGGTGCTAAATAATTGGGTTTCAGAATTCATCCCTGCAATAACCTATCTTTCTGAAAGTCTGTATTATACTCAGCGCCTTGAGTTCCTTGTTTTGTAGATACGTGCGCTATATAAGACTTCGATATTTTTTATAGATGCGGCCATGATGCGGCGTACCCGTTGGTATAGTTCCATTATGTGTTTACGCTTGAAAACGGCAAAGTTTCACGTTTGAGTATAGAGCTCAAATATCATGGCTTACTTGAGCTTGAACACAATATTGAGATAACAAAATGTTGCGAGACGTACATTGGGCTAGGCCTAGTGTTTCGATTAACACGTAGCTCTCGACCCTCGGCGTGTCCGACTTTCTGGAGGATCGAGGGTCAATCAAAAGCAACATGGATACAGAAACGCTGCGGTGTATTTTCACAATTTTCTCGTAAAAGACACAACTTTAATGGACTGATATGTTTAGGGCCTTCAGTTTTGTTTTTAAACATTGAGGTTTGAAATGTATGGTCCGAAATAGTTACCGTTAATAGGGTCACCTAATAGCTTAAAATGTCTTTGAGAAAATCCCCCGAAATATTTGTGAGAATAATCTCACTCCATCATTCAATTCAATTAAGTTATAAAAGAGAAAAGCTAGCAGACTTATGCATAGACCTTTTTTTTTTAATTGTATGGTCCGAAATAGTTACCATCAATAGTGTCACTATAGCTAGAATGTCTTTGGTAAAATCCCCACAAATTATTTGTGGGAATAATCTCACTCCATCATTCAAAAGTGGAAAGCTTGCAGACTTAGTAAAATATTGCATGTGCGTGTGTGCCTTTGGAACTTCCATGAATCTGCCCGGATACATTTTTTTCTAAAATTTTACTGATGCCAAACAATCAATTTATGACTCGAAAATGGTGTCATTACCATGCATTGGCGCGCATCCGGGTGAAAGGGGTGAACTTTTTTCTCACTGCGTTGAAAAATAAACCCAAATCGTGAACAAACCATTATAAAAAGGCACGTTGCCTTAAAGACACATGATACTATTAGTAATTGTAAAAGACCAGTCTTCCCACTTGTTGTATCTCAACATGCATACAATATAAAACATGTGAAAATTTGAGCTCAATCGATCGTCGAGGTTGTGAGATAATAATGAAAAAAAAAAACACCCTTGTCACACGGAGTTGTGTGCTTTCATGTGCTTGATTTCGAGATTCTAAATCTGACGTCTCGAAATCAAATTCGTTAAAAACAACTTCTTTCTCGAAAACTACTCCACTTCATAGGGAGCCGTTTCTCACAATGTTTTATACTACCAACCTCTCCCCATTACTCATTACCAAGTAAGGTTTTATACTAATAATTATTTTGAGTAACTACCAATAGTGTTGTCCGCTGCCTTTAAATCTGGCAAGTTGGTCTATGAAATGCGTTTGAAACTGTTTCTGTTTGTTATGATTTGCATATGGTTGTTAGAAAGATGTTAAGTAAAATATAGAACGTGTCCCTTTTTAATGCATTTATGATCTACAATCTCGAACCCGGGTTTGAGTGTTCACATGCAGCGGTTGCGGGTCTCTACAGCGGTTGAAGTCCAAAGCAAGACAAACAAATGTTTACCCACTCTCACACAACAGGTACCAATCCCATACATTGTTGAGACACCTAAACAAATTTGCCGCGAGCCTACATTTTTTTATTGAAAAATGTTTATGATAGGCCCTTAAACGTGCTGTCCTGTTTAAATATATTTTGTTGTATTTCGAACAATCAAGTTTGCTCTCTCGGGTGTTTTATCGGGACTGTCCCCAGTTGCGATTTGCCGTCTGGGTGAAAAGGGGTCACGATCTCCTTGAGTGTTGGCCCAGACACCCATACACTAAAACTTATTAAATTCTGACAAACACAGTCAAGTTGAGCTGTCCCAGCCTACCTGTAAAACAATAGTCGGCGCCTCACTTGGGGTTTAAAGGAACTCACAGAATTGGTAAGTGGGGAAATTCCTGGATTTACATAAAACTATACGGTGATAGTAGAAAAAAATTCCCTTGAAATTATTATTTCTTTCTGAAATTTCTCTTTTGATGAGAATATAAATAAAACTAATTTCCCGTTTGTAGTTTTATCGCTCGGTTTGCGTTTTATTCATTTTTGAATGATGTCATCGGTTTTCACTATCTTCTCGTGACCCAGATGGCGATCTCATCAAACTTCTACTGCAGGTTTGTCAGTTTATGTATAGGGTGGTTACATAAAGTGCTTACGTTTATACACTGCCATCAACTGTTGCACAACAAAATATCTGTCTGCGAGTGTTCCTTCAACAGTTAGCTATTGGTCTGGAATGATGATATATGAACATGGCTTTTGACTACATTGTTGAGGGGGTGGGAAGTGGTGCGAAACTGTTATCCTTCAATAAAGCTTAGTTCGTACTTTTTATTGAAAAAGTTAACATTTGCTCATCATCTGGTATAAGTGATACGAACCGCTGCACTTTATTTTTCTGTGGAAAGAATTTAACTCCGGTCTGAGTTTCCTGCATTGCCCAAGCAGATGTAAAAAAGTACGAAGCCGGCTCGGATGTGCACATTCACAAGGTTGCAAAAACCTCATTATACATCTGCCGATGGAATTATAACCTAGACTTACGATTTCAAAGGCTCAGTTAGCAAATAAAACTCTTTTTTAATAATTATCATGTCTTAAAAAATAGCTCAGCTACGGCTATGACCGTGTGTTTAGAGTCAGACACGGCCTGTGTCGCATGCAATTATGTCCTCTATGCAATACTATCTATGCGTATGCAATAATGCTCGCCTGACGGTTTTGCATATGCAATCGTGTCCGCCCGGACGCTGCTGCATAATGCAATTATGTCCGCCCGGACACATTTGCATATGCAGTTGTGTCCGCCCCCTGCAAAACCGTCCTTGCAGTAAATTAAACACCCTTAGTCGACGGAACACGTTCGCCATTTTTTTACAAGCTAACTAAGTGCATGTCATGAATGACATGAAAAATGTTTGGCCGTTGGGTATTCGCTGCAATCATATTAATGCGTGTATACTCATGCTGCATAATATTAATAGGTTCAGTGCATTCACGCTCGCTTTCGCGCACACACATGTACATGTCCGGAGCGGACAGTATTGCATGGCGGACCCAATTGCATCTGACACCTGTCTGTTAATGAAATTTTGAACTCTTGATGAGTTTTTGTTACTCACCTCAGGCCCCGCCCCAACCCCCGAACACGTGACGGCGAATGACGGATTTGGTCCTTTTCTAAACTTCGGCTTGGCTCCAAAATCAAAAGGCACGAAATTGGCCGTGGCGCCCGTGTACACAGGCTAGGCAGGCAGGCAGGTGTAGGAATTGTTTCCAATTCTTTTTGAAATGTCAGGTCAAGGTGAGACTGCAGGGGAGGTGTATGTTTCGGTCCTACTACTTGCCGTCAACTCGCCGTCAACTCATTTTCGTGCCGTCAACTCATTAAATTTACATGAAAAATCTATAAAAGGGGCACGGAAGTGTCAAGTCTGGGCTAAACTACATATTTCTCATGGTTTTCGGTAAAAATTCATTCACAAAAATGACTTTGTGTTGATAAAAAAAAAAGTACCAATCATTGACATCTCGGGCCAAGACTAATCACTGTGAAAAAGCAAGATGGCGGCCGACGGTTTTGCTGCTTCGAGATAATTTTTTCACGAGAAAAAAACTCAATTTTTATTCCGAAATATGACCTAAAAATTACGCAAATTCTCTTTGAGCTGATACTTTACAGTTCTATGCTTCTTTTGTGGATTTTAAATGTATATTGGAGGAGTTGGAGGAGTTGACGGCGAGTTGACGGAGCAAGTGAGTTGACGGCAAGTAGTAGGACCCGTATGTTTTGATGAGTTGTATGTTTTGATGAATTGTATAAATAAGTCGTTTTCTTCGTAGAGTGTTGGTGGAGAAGAAGACGGCGAAGGAGATCCCCACCGCCGCCACCCCCTCCTGGTAAGTGAAACCGGGACTGTGCTTTTATTGATTTGTAACATAATAAATAGGCCTGAGTTGTTTTCTTCGTAGAGTGTTGGAGGAGAAGAAGACGACGACGAAGGAGATCCCCACCGCCGCCACCCCCTCCTGGTAAGGTATTTGTTGTTGTTTTTAAAAGTTAAAAAGCGGTAAACAAGCAAAAAGGGTCCTTAATGAAAGCCCCAATTTTCTGCTTAGAAAGTGCAACATCATTGCAATACGTTGTTTGCGTGGTGGCGCAGCTGTGTGTATTTTACGTGTGCGTGTGTGTATGGTAGCTGTCCAGCGAAGTAAAATTTGTTTAAATTGTTTCGGAAATGTTGTACAACTTATCTTCTTCTTGGTTTTTAGTGTGTAACCTTCAATTGGTGCTTTTAACCATTGCAAATAAATACATTCATCTCCAACTTTTTACTCGCACCTGTACATAATTCTATCTGCACCTGACACAAATTCCTGTTGGCAAAGTCAACACATGCGCTCACACGCAGTGCGTACATCTTCAATCATTTGAAGGCTGCACTTTACAAGGAAGAAGAAGAAGAAGAGAAGGTGATATTTTGTTTTTCATCGCTAGTCGAGTGAAATAAATGCGGAGTGCACTCTGCATTTATTTCGCCCGCCATTTTGTCAGCACTTTCTTCTTTTTTGATAAAAGCAAACAATCTAAAATGTTACGTGCGCAGTTTGTTTACAAACTTTCCAGCTCTCCCTTAAATTGGTTGATGGATGAGGTGTTTACTGCAGATTCAGGAAGTCTATTCAAATAACTTTCCATGTGGCACCACCAGCTGTTTCACTCATTTTTTCAAAAAGGGACATATCTCATTGAGGTAATTTAGATGTATACCGGTGTTTTATATTGAATGAAAAAGTGGTGTCTATTCCAGTCATTAATATTCCGGACTGCAAAAGTCCTGCTGTCTCTTCCTAACCTATGTCTTGCAGTCAGGATTCTTAAAATGTTAGCTTGTGACCTTGACCCACTAACTGGGCGCTGTACTCCTTTTTTGAAATTAAGGTATTACCGGTATGCTAGTACGACCGATAGCATGACAAAATTTCGAAAAAAGGAGTCTAGCGCCCCAATACTTGGTCAACTTGTGACCCCTTGTTTTGGATTCCATATTCATTTGAAACCATTTATTTCTCTTCATGTCCTCACCTGTTCCTCTAATCATGTTATCCATGTATGTTAGCATCTCAAAGCTTTGCATTTGCATTCACTGTCCCACTTTTCTGGCCAAGCTGAATCCTTGGGTTAGCCACAAAAGTGGTGCTAGGTACATGTAGGTAGGAGCATTCAGTAGTACTTTAATAGACAACAAAAACAATGGGTGAAGAAGGAACTTCTTCTCTGACTGGAACAGTCTCCAAAACCAAGTAGTAAATGCCAAGACAGTGTGAACATTTAAGAAAGAGCTCGATGTCTACTGGAAGGATATTATGATAGGATATAGGTTCTCAAAGGCATAAGCCTAAACAATTTCTCCCATCAATCTCAAGTAAGTAAGTAAGTAGGTAAGTAAGACTGACGATGAAGCATCATCAGTGATCAGTCCAGTGTTTCAGTATAATATTTCATGTGAAGGAAAGGCTGTATTTTTTGCAATTTTTGTTTTAACCTCATGATGGAAAACAGTGTTTAAACCATCTTTTTCCAAAAGAATATTCTGGATAAAATTAAGAACAAAGTAAGAATAAAATTCAGTGTAATTTGACCTAGAAGGGCGGATAAATTGCAGAAATTTGTTCCTTTATCCCCGCTATTAAATATAAAAAATTATTTTCAGAGTTAGAATCTATCAATTGTTCAAGTAAAGTGAAACACACCACAGTTTAGACCTGTTGTTTAATCATTTTAACAACACAATTTATGTTATTAGATACAACACGACCAACTTTTATATCCTGTCCCGGGCCATATACAAGGACAACGAGTGAAGCCGATGGCCGAATTGTTGTTTCCTACCCGACTCCCACGGCGACGGATAACCGCGGGACTCCATCAGTCAGGTAAATCGGTAAAACAATATCAACTAATAGCAGCTCTAAGGTCACAACTTAAAGGTGCTGTACACTTTTGGTAATTACTCAAAATAATTTTTAGCATGTCAAAAACTTACTTGGTAAACTGTTGATAGTATAAAACATTGTGAGAAAGGACTCCCTCTGAGGTAACGTAGTTTTTAAGAAAGAGATAAAGTCTCATTAAAATATCCTGCAGGCCTGAAGCCTTTTATTAAAAGCACACAAATTTGTGCAAAAAGGTTGTTTTTTCTTTTATTACTCTTGCAACTTCGATGACTAATTGCGTCAAATCTTTCACAGACTTGTTATTTTATGCATTGAGATGTACACCAAGTGAGAATACTGGTCTTTGAGAATTACCAAAGTGTCCAGGGGTCAATTTCACAAAGAGTTAGGACTAGTCCTAACTTAGGACTTAGCCCAGGAGATATTAAAAACATATGGGTAGTCCTAAGTTAGGACGAGTAACTCGTTCTAACTCGAGATAAGACTAGTCCTAACTCTTTGTGAAATCCACCCCAGTAACTTTAAGTGTAACTAAAGTAAGGTCGTATAATAGTTTTTGTAAAGACTGTTGAAGTGTCTATCGGATTTGTCCTATTGTGAGTTTTCTGGCTGACGCAAACAAACACTGGCCTCTGCTTGCGGTCCAGTGTGAATTTCGAGCGCTCAACTTTTTCCCTTTTCGTCAACAGTCGTACCAGTGGACCAGCGTCAGGATCTCGGTTTGGTGCAGGGCTAACAACAATTACCTACCAAGCTACAGATGGGGCTGGGAATACAAGAATCTGTACAATTCATATCACTGTCACGGGTAGGTTTGAATAATCACTTAGATGATGAAGTTGCGTGTGTGTTTGTCTAATGGCTTAAATGGCTTAAATGTAATAATTTGTTAAAAATTTGTTTTAACCAAGATCAAATTCATAAATAATGAAGATACCCATAATATGGAGCATCCCAGACTGCAGAGAAAGGCTTTCAAGACCAAAGATAAAAGTTTGAGAAGCTTTTGCCCTTGCAAGGGTTCAAGCTTTGCACTCGCAAGCTTTCACGCTTTGCACTCATTGTTCAGTTTTTTGTGTGTACAGCCTACCACTATGGCATGTCACGGCCGAGTGGTGTTTGATCGGCACAGTGGGGGTTCGAAACCCGGTCGTGACACTTGCTACGTAAAATTGGCGAGGTAGTGCTTTCTGCTCTACCGGCCAGGCTTCGGATTGATGATACCCAAGCCTACATCCGTATGGACTTAAAAGGGGGCAACCCTGTTTCAGCCCTAGGAGTAGGTGGCAATGGCCTCTGGAAAGAAATAATTTGAGCCCACAGCTTGAAGTGGCCTTCAGGCCTTGTGTGTAAGGCGACTTGCGTTAAAACATTTTTTTTTAAAATCACACCCTTGTGTTTAGGAAAAGTGACACTCATGATTGATTTGATTTTCTTACCCAGTCCTCCGATGCTCTAGTGTTCCTTCTAGCAGTCATCGTACGCACTCCTGCTCAAAGACCAACATCGCTGGCTCAGTATGTACTTTCACCTGTCCTACTACTGGATATCACGTGGTCGGACACTCAACTTCAACATGCCGTAGTAGTAGCACGTGGTCTCATTCATTTCCAACATGCCAACGTACGTTTTTTGAACATTTTTAAATATTAAAATTTGAAGAAAATGAAGATAAAATCATATGGATCACTCAATATTGCAAAGTATGGCTTTCAAAACCAAAGATAAATGTATACAAGCAGGCTTTCTCACTCGCTTTGCGCTCATAGTTCATTTTTTTTAAAAACAATCCTTCTCTCCTGTCGATCACATCCCTATGACTCGAAAGAACTCGCTCCTTGTGTTGTGCCGAGGCCAAGTGGTTAACAGCGCCAGAATCAAGCTTGGGTGTTTCTGATCAGCAGACTGTGGGTTTGAGTGGGTCTTGGCACTTCGTTAAGCAAGATATTTTTCCATAATTGCTTTGTCCAAGTTGTATGAAGTGTTTTGTTATTCCACAACAAAGTGGTAAGTACTTGGAGGGAGTGTAATGGACAGGAGAGAAGGATTGAAGCTACTAATCCTTGGATCATTGTATCGGTGTGACATAGACCTATTTTATGCACCTGTTTCATTAGAAGACAAGTTAAGTTAAAGAATTGGTAAGAAAATAACTTGTCTAAGATCACCAAGGCCAAGAGCAAAGCAGTATAGTGGCCTTGGCCTTCATGTTATTCTAGCCCTACCCAACAGCATAACTCATGATACTTGGTTTGATTTTCTATCCAGTGACAACATGCAGCCCAAGTCTAACAAGTATCAGTCATGGAACAGTTACCTGTTCTAACTCCAACTACTATGGCAGTAGGTGTACCTTTAGATGCAGCAGTGGCTATGGGTTTTCTAGCGGTGGTAGTTCATCAACACGTTACCGAACCTGCGGCAGCAGCTGGTCTGGATCCACACCTTCTTGTATTGGTATGACATAGACACATTTTATGCACCTGCTCCATTAGAAGACAAAATAAGGCCAGTTCCTAAACGGCGACTTCAGGCAACAGCTACGGCTAGGTCTGCCTGATCTTTAACATTTGCAGGCGTGCTGATCTAGCCTTAACTGTAGCCAAAGTCGGCGTTAAGTTTAGTAACGGAATGTTTAATGTCAGGGCCCAAGTTCATAAAACCTGGGAAGAGTCTCAAATCGGCATTGAAAGAAAATGTGCCAATGTGTATCTTCAATTAACAACTCAACTTTAAACGCTAATTCTCAGTTTTATTCTCTCGTATTCCTTGGTGTTTCTACATAGAAGTTTTGAACCAAAGGTGGTACCAACATGGGGTTTTATTTAACAATATTGAAGCATAGACATGGCTCCCTTCAAATGTAAAATTGAATTTTAATACAACCTGCAACCAATTTCACGAAATGCTAGGATTAATCCTAACTTAAGTTTATAGGACAAATATCCGTCCCAACTTACGATTAGTTCAATGCGTCCTAACGTCTTCGGATACGGAACTTAACTCGTCCTAAGACCTAAGATTAATCCTAAGCATCACTCACAAATACTTTATCCTTTACAGATACTCAACCTCCCAGTTTCAGCTATTGTCCCAACCCCATCTCTGTGGTTGCAGAGGATGCGGTGACGAGCGCTATTGTCACTTACACGACACCTACGGCAACTGATAATGTGCGAATTGGTCTATCGGTACAGAAACAACAAGGTGCTGGTTCAGGAAGTCGATTCAGTCAAGGGTCACATACAATCCGTTACAGAGCAACGGATGCACAAGGCAACACGAGGGATTGTACTTTCACTATCACTGTTAGAGGTGTGTTACTTAACTTAATTGCATTTATAAAGCTTTTTAACACTTTTAATAATCAAAAGGTCGTCATGGGGAAAATGTTTATAAGTTTGAAAATGCGTTGTTTGATTTTTTTTTTGCAAAATCCAAATTTCTTTTTTGCCCATTTAGTCTTGAGAAATAAACTATATTTACCAGGAGCTATATATAAAACTTCAGCAATCTTATGAAATCCAGACGAACTGATTTCTTAGTCCATTGAGATGCTGTGATTCTAGGTTGAAAAGGGTTCACTAGACGCCTTATTGTGACAACTTTTCATTTTGGTTTTCTTCCAAGAGGCTTCCCCAGAATTCGAAGCTAACTAAATTTATTCCAACTTTGAATCATTATTTTTAATCAACAGTAATAACATGTCCAGCACATCAAAGCAGCCCCCATTTGGTGATCAGCTGTCCTAATGGATACATTAAGGGGGCGTCGTGTAGTTTCCAATGCGGAACAGGATACCAGTTATCCAGGGCGGGTTCTTCTTTGTGCCGTTCCAGCGGATCGTGGAGCCTGCCACGCCCTACCTGCCAAAGTAAGACCAATTACAGGGATGTGATTTCTCCGTTTTTAACCATAAATTTGTTTTGGTTTAATCGCACAGGTTTTTTTTTTAACCACTTTAAATTTTTTGTTTTTTATTTTATAACATATTAAATATTTACTTAACTTAACTTACTTAACTTAATTGCGCTGTACAGTCAAACACAACTGCTTCACTAACTTCTTTCTAAATAACTTGAATGCGATTCCTGATGATGATCTCTCCCTTAGTTCGGAGTTGTCCAGCCCTGACCGCTCCAGCCCATGGTAGCTTCAGAGATGGCAATTCCTGTCCACGCACCTACGATTCCCGTTGCAACTTTGAATGTGATACTGGCTACACCTTAACAGGCAGTTCAGTCCGACGATGTACCATTCAGCAGAACAATGCTGTGTGGGGCGGGACAACAACTGGATGTCAAAGTAAAATTTTCAGTTTAATTTTGTTTTAAAAAATTTAAAAATGTTCGTACTGATTTGTGTTTAAAACCCTTCTACTATTTGACCATTCATTGATCACTGTGGTTTTAAGATAATCTATGACAGTCTTAAATATTTTATAATGTGGCTAATGCATAATTAAATTTTCTCTTAAGAAGTTCCCAAGTTGTCAAAGCTGAATATTTTGCTCAAGTAAAAACCAATATTTTCTACTTTTGATTTTTGATAATTCTCAGTTAACACATGTGCAACACTTGCACCTGGAGAAGGGCTAAATCCGACCAACACCGGTACCTGTTCAGCTGGTCATCATGTGAACTACGGCTCAACATGTGGTTATACTTGTGCTACCGGGTACCGATTGACCGGTTCCCGCATTATATCATGTGGACCTAATGGACAATGGTTGCAGCCACTACCGGTGTGCGAGGGTCAGTAAATACTTAGGAAAGGATTCAATAATAATAATAATACTTGGTTCTTATATAACGCTTTATTACACCCGGCCCTAGGGGTTTATAAATCGCTCAGTACAGGGTGAGTCAAATAGGAGTTGATCGGGATTGGTGATGTTTTTCAAAACAAACAAATGACACACAAAAGTTCAGTAAAGCATCTATTTAACAAGCACTCTCTCCTGCTTATTAGGGAAAAAGAATGAAAGAAAATCATCATTCTTGAGAGGAGTTATGTCTGTTTTAATAAAGGTACGAATTTTGTAAGCTGTCCACGGAATACTTCACAAAACAAATGTATTAGATTTTTTACATTTTCGATTTGTTAAGCTTGGTTTTTTTTTTCTGTGCAGAAATTACATGTGCTACTAATGCCCTGCCGACTCCAGCCAATGGTCAACGGAGCAACTGCAACGGAGACAGTGTATCCTACGGCACTAGGTGTACACTATCATGTAACCGTGGTTACACACCAAGGACTCCCGTAACTAGGGTGTGTCAGAGCGGCAGTAATCATCTCGGGGTGTGGTCGGCCGGGACCATCTCTTGCACAAGTGAGATTTTATAACGGGTTTTGTTTGAAAAATCAATGCTTTGAAGAACTTGAAAAAGTTTGCATTGGCCATTTAACATAGCAACTGTCTCAAGTCTGAGGAATTCCAAATTAAGCGGTAACTCGTGCCTAAACAAGTCATTGTGCCAGACTTTATACAAATCTTATTCGCAGATGGCTTATTGAAAAATTAAAAAAAATAAAATAAAACATTTATAGCACGAAAACCATATAAAAGACAAACGCTTACAGGTTCTTTACATAAAATTCCCAATGCTCTCGCTTGCTCACACATGGTTAACAACAAAAATAAATCTCCTTTATTGACAGTAATAACTTGTCCAAGGCCCATTGTGCCCAATCATGGTTCAATTAGCTGCACACGTAGTGGACAAACCAGGCCAGCTATCTCCAGTCTGCCATTTGATACATCATGCTCGTACTCCTGCAACAATGGCTACACCCGATCAGGGCCAGCTAGTCGCACCTGTTTAGTGAGTGGCTCATGGGATGGCAGCAATCCCTTATGCACAGGTAAGCCCTTTTCACACTGTAGTTCTTATCCCCAGGGAATACAGGGGTTAGGATCACCGGATTTGAGCTCTGGTGTTAAAGATCTGCGGAGTGTGGGTTTGAGAGTCGTTAGCAAGACACTTTATTGATTGGTCCTTCTGATGGGACGTAAAGCCTTTAGTCCCGTGCATTGTGTAGCGCACGCAAAAGAACCCAGTGCACTTATCGAAAAGAGAAGGGGTTCGCCCCGGTGTGCCTGGCGATGGCCGCTGAATGCACTGTAGCACCTTGTAAACACTTATAAGGTGCTACATTTGGGTCTCAAAATGTCATGACTTCAATAACCTATCTTTCTGTAAAAAATATGTATACAAAGTGCATTGAGTACCTTGTTGGTAAACGTGCATTATATAAGACTAGGATATTATTATTATTATTAATACCACCTTTAAATTACAGATGTAACAGCACCTGTTCTGGAATGTCCAAGTGATAAAGTTTTCTTTGCTGCTGAGGGTCAGACTCGTGTCTCTATTAATTGGAATTGGGAACCAGTTGTGGTAAGTCTAGATAGAGGTTGAAGGTCAAGTGGTTTAAAGGGCTTGGTGTACTTTTAGTAATAACTCCAAACATTAATGACCATAACAAAATTATTTGGTAAAGAGCACTTGAGAGCTATTGATGTTATACAAATTTAGAGAAAGCGGTAGTTTTGCACCAAAAATCTCTCCAGTCAGTTTCTTCCTTATGTTAAAAACCCCAAATATCTTGACCTGTCTTAAAAAAAACAAATATCTTGACCTGTCTTATTTCTCCCAAGGCCACTGATGTTGGTCACGTTGATATAACTGCCGTCGTGGTGACCATAAACTCTGTCGCTGTCGGCGTTACCAAGCCAACCGCGTTTGATGAAGGAGTCTACTCTATTGTCTATAGGGCAACAGACAACGCTGGCAACCAAGAGTCATGCTCTTTGCAAGTTGAGGCCAAAGGTTAGATATTGTATTTAATTGTTAGTTAACAAACAAAAATTATCCATTCGTTTTTGGCGCTTGCGCTGTGGATGTTTGAAAAACAAAAAAACAAAAAAACTGATTACCCGGTACACACTTTGCATGACATCGATTAAAATAAAATGAATAAAACGCTCACTGACATGACTGAGCGATGAACTCCAAACGGTATATTAGTTTTCATTATTTCTCATCAAATATGACATTTCATTCAAACAGAATTATTTCAATTGATGTTTTCTACTATCATCATCATTAGACCGTGTAAATTTTATATAAATCTGTGATCTAAGACAAGTTTTTTTCTTGCCAATTCTTTAATATTCTCTTTTGATTTTTTGTCTGTAGTGACAAGATGCCCTGGACTTCCAACACCTGCCAATGGGATCTTGAGTCTGGTAGCCGGGCAGGGTTCATGCGCAGACGGCCCCGTCTATGGCTCACTATGCTCATTCACCTGCGAGACTGGTCATACTCTGTCATCAGAGGGCGCTACCCACTTGAGACGATGCATGAGAAACACTGATCAAAGTGTGGATGGATTTTGGAGTGGGTCACAGCCGTATTGTGAAGGTAATTTGGAGAAGGAAATGAATGGAAGAAATAGAGAAGTTGAACTCATTGCAGATATTGTGTGTACTTTTTATAATGTTTACCTGGAAGGATAGAGGTTGATGTTGTATTTAAAAGAGCCTTCAGAGCGCCTTGGCAGCTCAGGGCTGTATACGACTCAGGGCAATCAGAAATATTACTGGAGTATTGTTGTCCCAATGAACAGGGCACTAGTAAAGTGCATTGATACTTGAGAATTTTTTATCATTACTTTAGTGCAGAGAAAAACATTGATGCCATTTTAACATTTTCTTTTCCTAGTCAATACATGTTCGTATCCCTCCATCACTAATGGCAACATCTTCGGTTGCCATGGTGACACTGCCACTTATGAAGACTCATGCCTGTTTCGTTGCGACGTTGGTCGAAGGACAACGAGTGGTCAACAATATCGGACGCGACAATGTCGGGCAGATGGTTCATGGAGTGGAGCTGAATTCCAGTGTACAGGTAGATAAAATTTGGGCACGAGGCACCAAGGCAATGGCACGGGGCACCAAGGCAATTGCTGTGGGTTATTTTAAAGCCATTATACGGAACAGAACAAAAAATAAAAGTTCACAGATTTACAAATAACTTACAGGGTTTACAGAAGGTAATGGTAAAAGACTTCTCTTGAAATATTATTCCATAAAATGCTTTACTTTTTGAGAAAACATTAAAACAATTATCAATTTTTGACAACGAGAATTATGGAATGACACGGCAAAACGTGTGGAAACAAAGGTGGGTTTTCCCGTTATTTTCTCCTGACTCCGATGACCAATTGAGCCTAAATTTGCACAGGTTTGTTATTTTATATATAAGTTGTGATACACGAAGTGTGGGCCTTTGGACAATACTGTTTACCGAAAGTGTCCAATGGCTTTAAGGCCTGCTAATTAAATAATGAATTTGTCAGCTAAGCAAGATTTTGCTGAGGACCAGTCACACACAATAAAAATGACATGTAATTAGAATGGCTGGTAACCTGTAGTGTGTTTAAGCAGCTCAATGAAATTGGCGTATGTAGAGAGCCAACTGTCTGTAGCTAACCCAAGTATTGTTGTCACTTTATATGACAAGGACTATACTGTTATGGTCCCTTATATTTTCTTGACAGTTGTGGTGACGTGTCCTGGTCCCTTCTCACTGCCCGATGGATCAGTGGATCCAGCAATTTGTAGCCTGGCCCAGGCATTGCCATACAACACAGAGTGTGACTTCTCATGTGGCAACGGCTTCGTTCAACAGGGACCTTCAAGTAAGACCTGTACAGACAATGCATCTTGGGACAATACTGGAGCTGTTACCTGTACTGGTAAGTTTAAATATAAATAAATCACAGTGATTCAGTAGGTGTGGTAGGAGATAATGTACCTCATACTGCGAACTGTGTACAAACTTCTTCTGATAGCGCCCTCTTTTGAAACATCCTCCTTATCCAGCCCATGGCCATGTTCATCTCCCATATGGGGGAGAGAATCTCTGGGAAACAGGGCGGGAAACAAGACTTAAAAAGTGGTCCAGTGGTTAGATTGCAGGGCTAACTATCACGAGGTTGTGGGTTTGAATTCTACAAAGCTAACCCCCGATTTCACAATGACTAGTGTGAGTATTGTCATGTAGTTATTGAGTCACAGTTTCTTGATTTGTGCAATTCATAATCATAGACGTTAAACCAGTGTTTGTATGAGAGAGATTGGCTGTTGCCAGCTTGGGGTTATATACCCTTGTGGGAGATTGTCGAGTTGCCTTGACAGGAAGATCATCTAAAACATACTGACAAATACAAAGAAAAGAAAATGAACCATCAGGGAAACTGTTTGGGTTGAATGAAGACAAATTGACTGGAGCTGGACTTGAACTTAAGACCATTATGCCAGACTTTAGACCCTGAAGCTAAATTCTGAAGAAAACTGTTTAAAGTTTTTTCTCACACAATCGAGTTATTTTTCCCCAGATGAGCAGAGACCACAATTTGACGGCACCTGTCCGCAAGATCTGACAGTCAGCAGTGAGTTCAACAGGACTTCTCGTTTAGTGAACTTCGATGTTCCTTCCGCCAATGACAACTCTGGACTCGTCACCGTGAGCAAGTATGTGGAGTGAGGGAAAGATTAAAGGCTTCAATGGCTTTGGAACGTTTTAGACACATAACTGAAATAACGGGGAACTTTTGTTTTGTTTTAATTTGGCACTTTCTCTGTTTTAAGAGAGGCCTTAAACAACTTGAGACTGATATGGCTGTCTGAGTTTGTTGATACCTCATAAACAAAATGTTCTGAAAGAAGTCACTTTCCCAACATTAATAATTTTTATTATGGTAGGCAAGGCAACGGGAGGGGACCAGGAAGCCGATTTCCAGAGGGGCGGACTATTGTGACATACATCGCCGTTGATCCAACGGGTAACTCTGATCAGTGTGATGTCATCATCACAGTCAATGGTAAGACCAAATTTCAGGACGGTTGGTTTAAACTCATGTATCAATTTCATGAATGAGAAGTTTCAGTCTTTTATCTGAATTCAGACTTTTTTTGTCGGACTTGTGAAGAAATTCAACTGATATTTTGCCCACCTATAAAGATAACCTGCTCTTTGATCTAGTGCTGGGATCACATTGTTCCTAAAAACTCTGATGACACCCTAAAAATACCCCAACCTCCCTCGTTAGTACTGGCTACAGAATGGCTGGCTGCTGAGTATTTATTCCACAGAAGTATCTGCAGACTGGAATGCCTAACCACTAATGACAAGGGTCACACTGTTAAATTACAAGGGTTCCCTGTTAACAGCCTTGTTTCTTTTACCCCAACCCACAGAATCCTACAGAACTTCTACAGAATGTTTGCAGACTGGAGTGACAAGGGACCCCTGTTAACGCCTTTATTTGTTTACCCCAACAGTTCACCGTTGTGAGAGACTCCTAGCCCCTTCGTCAGGCTCCGTTTCATGTAATAACCCTAGCCCCATTGCTGGCACACAATGCTCCCTGCGTTGTAATACTGGCTATACGATGAGTGGCTCGCACACCAGAACCTGCCAAGTATCGACCGACGATACGCCATACTGGGAGGGACAGACTACTGTATGCACAAGTGAGTATTGATAAGACATGAGTGTCTCCTATGCTTCTAGGAATTCTACTTGAAGATATGAAGATGAATTTTTCTTGACAGGGGCTGTCTCAAATCCATTACAATGTTCCACTTATGGCCCTTGTTCGAAACAACGCCAAGAGCTTGTGCTTCTTCAGTTATTTTGAAAATGTGTACTTTTCATAAGGGGTTTCAAACAGGCAGACAGAGCCTAAGCTGATGTCTAAGCTGTAGCCATGGTTACAAAAAGGGCTTTTAGTAAGTCAACATCCAAACATTCAAGCTCTTATAACATTGTTTCTTGGCCTCATGCTGGGTTCTAACTCAAGCAAAGTAGTGAAATAGATTTTGGAGAATTTGTTGAGGTGGATAGTTCATAACTTAAAAACTGTTTTACTAATGTTGTGTTATTTCTGGTGTTAATGGTTCATTTCATGGTTCACTCTTCCAGTTGTGAGATGCCCATCCGAGACCTCTCCACCAAACTCCATCAAGTCTGGTTGTAGTAGTGAAGCAGATGCAACGGAGACTTATGGGACTCAGTGCTCTTTCTATTGCCTGAATGGCTATGAAGCAGAGACAACCGATAATGGAAGATCAAGATGCCTGGCCGATGGATCCTGGTCAGGCACGGATCTCGTCTGCAATGGTACAGAGTTTTATTACTCTAAAATCAATTTTTTTTAATGTTTTCCCTTTTTGTTTTTTTGCGTCTTATCACTGGATATATTATGTACAGGTAATGTTTTGATAAACATCTTCTCTGCGCCTTGAACATTTCTTAAGGTTGATTTGGCGCATTATTTTTTTGTATTATTATCCTCACCTGGTATTTTCAATATTCCAAAGATCATGAAAGAAAAACGCTTATCAATCCTGGGCCCAATTTCATAGAGCTACTTTTAAGCAAAACTAGCTTAGCACAACAGATTTATGCTTACCAGAATAAGGTAACTGGCGCCCAGGAGCGTGTTTCATGGCTGGACGCTTATATGTAAATTGTCATTATTATTATTATTTTTTTATCCTTGAATGTGACAGAAATTGAATGCCAGACCCTTTACCCTGGATCTGGCGTTGAGGTATTCCCGTCAGTGTGCGCCTCTCAGCCCGTTTTTGGTAACAGCTGCATGTTCACCTGTACCCAGTCTGGGTTCAGGGTGGAGCCACTGGGTAGTATGATTGTGGTCTGTCAGGGGAACGGAGGATGGTCTCAAGATGTTACTCAGGTCCACTGTATCGGTAAGTAGAGAGAGGTCATCCACCAAATTTGCAATCATCATCATCATGGGTGACGTCCGTGCATGTACAGCGCACAGGCGTTGCTCATTGGCTACATTTTTTTGGTTTTGATAATTGTTTGTTTCCATTGTTCGGCATTTTGAGTGGCTTGGTGAAGCTGGTTCAATCCAATACCAACCATCCCAGGTCATCAGAGAGTTGCTGTTGGTAGGTGCGCCTGAGAGCTCCTCCTCCACAATAGGGTTCTGTAGGTTGGGTCTTCTTGTCCAGGAGTATTGAGAGAGGAGTGTCATTCCTAGTTGCAGACGCCTGCAATTTTGACGCAATGAAAAAGAAGTTGACTTGTTCTCAACTCCTGCGAAACATTCGCTGCGAAAAACAGCCCTGTGACGTAAAAATTCATTCGCATGAAGAATGAACCAGGCTTAATCATTCGTTTTGGTGTAAGGCAAAACTCAATCGGACTTCGATTGCTTTTCCTCAGATATTGAATCTCCTCGCTTCGCTGATTGCCCATCCTTCCTGACCGTCTATACCGATCGAGGAACAACCGCTGCTCAATTCAACCCACCGGTCTCTGCTACAGATAACAATGGCCAACCGACAGTGTCATGTGACCCTGGGTCTGATCAGTATGATATCGGCAACTATCGGTTTAATTGTGTCGCCGAGGATGCTGCTGGTAACTCGGATACGTGTTCCTTCGATGTTGAAGTACTTGGTATGAATTGTTTCTTTTTTAGGTCTGGTACAAAACTTTTAAAAACAATTGCAGTGCAAAGCCTCTTCCTCTTTCACCAACAATGCCAAAAGAAATTCCCTAAAAGATTAAGCATGTTTTTAAAAGGTATATTTGCCAGTGACCAATTACAAATACACAGTTCTTTAAGAAATAAGCTTGCAGCCATCAAAGTTTAGGTTTAAAGTTTACAAAAATCTCTCCTTTTTTCACAGAGCGAAGGTGTCATACATTGTCACCTCCACCTTTTGGGGAGTTTGTCGGTGAATGCCGAAGCGTGTATGGCAGCAAATGCCACCTGAAATGCATCGATTACTACAGACTTGTTGGCTCTAACGAGGCAACGTGTGAATTTAACGGCACAGGAACGTTCTGGGAAATTGAGGAAGGGCCTCACTGTGAATGTAAGTCATTTCCATTGTTCTTAGTAATGTGCGCACGCTCAGAACTACATTAACAATGAAAGTTTACTTGGTAAGTCTGCTGCCACCTACATGTAGTGTTCTTAAGTCTCTCATTGTCTTGGGTTCAAAAATTTGAAGTCTCGTTTTTTTTCTTTCAGTGATTACCTGCGACACCATCTCACTGCCGGACATTGTCCATGTCACGCCATCAATCTGCAGTACTGGTACCCCGCCAACAGGTTCCACGTGCAGCTTGTACTGTTTAAATGCTCTCACCCTCATTGGGGGCGTGTCGTCGGTGTCATGTGGGGGACAAGGACTGTGGGATGTGGACTTGGATGAGGTGAATGTCAACTGCAAAGGTAAGGAAGACTAGACTCCCCCCCTTAACAATTAGTAATGGCAATAAGCCTTGATTATTTTGATGCATAATGTCTTTTTTAGATGGACCTTACATATAATAGAAGATGGTTTTGCATTGGGAAAAGATATTGTTTTTACTCTTATGCCAATATGGGTAACATTCAAACCCTTGACAGGATCTTAAACCAGTCGCTAGTGATCGGTAGGGGCGTGAAAGTATTGACTTTTAAACTCTTGTTTTTTGTTCTAGATCAAATTCCTCCTATGCTGACCTCTTGCCCATCTTCAATCATCACTCTAAAGTCTGAGGAACCATCAGGTACCTCAGTGACCTTTGACATTCCTACAGTACGAGACAACCTGCCGCCTAATACCCTGACTCTAGTGACTTCACCCTCTGATATAACCTCGCCATACCTATTCACCCAGACTCTTACGGAGGTGTCGTATAACTTCACGGATCATGGCGGCAATTCTGTCGTTTGCAAATTCACAGTTTCTGTGTATGGTAAGTTTCTGTTTTAGGTTTTTTTATTGCAGGAGAAAGTTTATTTTGACAAAACTTTTTGAAATGTGGAAGGACGATTATTCTGATACAGAGAATGTCATAGGAACTTTATTTTTTGGGGGGCAGTCCCCCTGGGTGAAAATAACTTTTTTATGACATTGAATTTAAAAAGGAAAAGTATATAATAAATATAGTTTAACTGAAATCAATAGAGCAGCTGACATTTGTGTGATTTACGTTACAATTATGTGACCCTTTTGATTTGGTTTCCTACAGATGATCTTGTGCCAGAGGTTGTGTTCTGCCCGGAAGATTACGAGGTCGTTGGCGATAGCAAAATAACGAGTGTGACATGGGAGGAGCCAGTTTTCCGTGACCCCACAGGTCATGACCTTGAGGTCAACAACAACCTCGCTGAGGGAAACACTGCCCTCTTGCCGTGGGGTAGACACACGGTGGTCTACACTGCAAGCAACAACGATAACGGACAGAAGGCAGTCTGCCAGTTTACCATCATTGTTGAACGTAAGATGAACGTCTTGTATTTCGGGGAGAATTCTCTCAACTATAAAAATGGAACATTTGGATTTACTTACCATTTTAAAAAATGAGAAATTGAAAAGAATCAGTGAGATATAAATTGATTGTTTTCTACCCTCAGGTGTTGGTTGTATTTCCCTTGATCAACCCAAGAACGGTGCCCTGTCTTGCATCCCATCGGGTGATGTCTGCAGCATCTTCTGTAACGAGGGTTATGAGATCTCGCGTCCACGAGGAAGAGGAAGACGCCCTCGTGCGTCAACGCATCCAGACCAGTATGTATGCTCCTTGTCTGGAAACTGGATGCCTCACAGCATTGTGCCTGACTGCTCAAGTAAGTTCATCCAAATCGTGGTTTGATTTAATGTCACTGCTGAAAGGGAACATAAACCTGTTTTTGAGATATCAGCGAAAATTTGAAGTGGTCACGCTGGAAGAATCCGTAATCGGAATACACAATCTGAGATGTTTCTGACAGTAACGTTTTTCAAATGCAAATTTGGCTGCGGTTGTAAAATGTACCTAGAAAAACTATTTCTCTAAAGGATTGGTTATTGGATTCGTGGGTTTGAATCCCACCCGAGTGATTTACCTGTGGACTTTTTTTCACAGAACTCGGGGAAAACACAGAGTTTCCGGTGCTATAGTATGCGTCGGTAGAAGGGCAAAAACGCTCTGATTAGTCTTTTTTCAAGCTGTCCTTACTTAGGACGGGTTCAATGCGTCCTAACGTCTTTGGTTATGGAACTTAACTCGACCTAAGTCCTAGGATTAATCCTAAGTTAGGAAGATTTTGGTGAAAATAACAGCAGTTCTTTAACAGTTTTTTCGTTTCTTCTCAGTGCGTCGTGGCCAAACCCAACTACCCATGGACTTAATGTACTTCTCTGGAGATTGCAGAGATCAATCGACCCAAGATGCAATCGCCGAAGCCTTCATCCAAATGATTCAATCCTCACCCTACATGGACAGCTGCTCTCTGACAAATAAATGCAACATCGAGAACATTCAAGTCATCTGTGGCACAGTGGGAGGCTCATCTATAGGGGGCCGCCCTCGAATCTACCGTAGGGGCGTCGACCACCTCCTTGAGGAGGATGAGCAGAGTCCGCTTCTTAAAAAATTAGAAGATGGCACCAGGAGGCGAAGACGTGATGCGGAGGTGACTTACGCAGCGTTCATCAGCTTCAATCTGAAATTTGAAGTCAATTATGAGGTGGGGATTGAGAGCCTTGATGCAGTCGTTACCACGGAGACCAAGATGAAAGAAGAAGCGGAGGTGTTGATGTCAGCGTTTGGTAACGGGACGATGGAAGCAATGAGCGTGAGCAATGTTACCTTGGAAGTGGCTGATGAAATGATGTCGTATGGAGAGTCTAAATTGACATGTGAACTGGGCTACGTTGTCAGCAATGAAACATATCACTGCAGTAAGTCCCTAGTTTTTATAATTCTCTTACACAAAATGTTGATCAAATAAACTTAAAAGACTATAAAAGAAGCATCGGTGGTTTTAGCCATAGTTTTGTAAAAGGCTGTCTAAACTTGCTAGAAATATAACAACTGGGTGTCCAATTTGTTCTTTTACAACACATAGTGACAGATACATCAGGGTGTTGAAATTTACAATAGGGTATCCAAAAGACACCCAGACATCCATCTGGTTTAAACTAATGGTGTATGGGTAAACCACTGAAAATAGAAATTTTATTTTATACTATTTTTCCCTGACTTTGCGCTTGTAGCTGCCTGCAGTTCAGGGACTTGGTACAATTCAGTCACAGATGATTGTGAGTTTTGCTCCAAGGGTAGCTATCAAGACCAGCAGGCAAAGGAAGAGTGTGTGCTATGCCCCTCTGGAACTTCAACAGCTGCGGAGGGAGCCAAAACCAGCTCAATGTGTGAAGGTAAGAGGAAAAGGAATTATTTTCCTTCTAAAAAAGTCTGTACTTTTTGACATCATAGAACCAAGGAAGAACTGTTTTTAATGGGCTTAACACTTTTTGTTACTTGCAAATACTATGATTCAGGTTTTGTTTTACTTCTTCACTGATCAAGTTCAGAATCTAATTCATGCTGCACAATGATTGAAATGTCTATTCAGACAAATGAACCCAAACTTAATTGCATCATAGCCTTGTTTCTGCCATAATATTATGATGATGATGTCGTATTGCTATGCTGATCCCGTTCTGAAGTCCGTAAGCCAGTTTATAGCTAGGTCCTCAGCCAGGTGAAGGGCTTCGATTACACCATCAAGGTGAGAGAGTGGGCAGTCAGCTATCATGTGGCGCATCGTCTTGGGTCACAAAGCAGAGATGCAAGGTAACCCACACTTCCCGTACACCACCCTTTTGATTCAACCACAGCCATCCTTACATTGTTTTTCTTATATTTTTTAATAGCGGTCTGCCCAGCAGGTCAATATTCAGAGACTGGTCTCGTCCCATGCTCCAAGTGTCTTCTAGGAGAGTATCAACCAGAGACTGGCAAGACGTCTTGCCTAACATGCCTTGAAGAGAAGACTACTCAAAACTTTGGGTCTCAGTCCCTCAATCAATGTCTAGGTAAGGAATTCATTTTCTGGTGAAGAATTTAAGAGAATGTTTTAGAGAAATTTTTCCAAAATTTGTCATGTTTGTCATTATAACAGGTATGTTTTTTCTCTATTACTAACAATAAACCATTTTTTTTTTTACCCTTCACAAAAAAATATTTTTGTAAAGATTTGTTTTGTTTTAATAAATCTGTTTATTGTTTATAATTAAGATCAAATTGGAAAGTTAATTCTTCACTTTCTTTTTCTTTGGTTGTATTTGAACAGAGATCTGCCCTCCTGGTAGTTATTCTGAAACGGGTCTTGCACCCTGCCTTCCGTGTGAACCTCGCTATTATCAGCCAAGCAGTGGGAAGCATCACTGTATACTGTGTCCAGGGAGGAGCACCACCCTAATCACCGGATCCAGTACAGAGGAAGACTGCATCGGTAAATAACTTCAACTTCTTTTTTGGGTGTGCACAAGTTTAAATTTGCGTATTTTGAAAACAATTTGTTTTTAGATTTCTAAAACACTGAGGCAGCCACTCTCTATTGGCCTCATCCACTTCCATCGGCCCAGGGAAACCATTCAGTGGTTTAAACAGGAGGCAGGTTGTGATGATATGATCTGCTGTTTGTTGCACCACACCACACTCACAATATTATATTACATTATATTCACTGGTTTATTAAAAATCTATTAAATTTGCTGCCCGCAGCATAATTACATGAACAGTTACATTAATAATTAAAATGTCAATAAATCTATGACACACAAAAACAGAGATGTTTAAAAAAAACTGTTCACTCTAAATGAGATGGATTTAATTAAAGTCAATCAAAAGGACTGCAATCAGGGACCAATCCACTTCATGACCCCAAATTAGATCCAAGGCACTTAAAATTCAAATCTAATCTCAAATCTCACAAGCTGGACTTTGGACCAAGCCCTGTCTGAATTTGTTCACCAATTCAACACCAATTCGCAGACGGTTTAGCTTTGTCACGGCCTGGAGAATCAAAACGTTCTTTATAATCATTTTCTAAACCCTTAATTTCTTTTCAGATGCTGATGAGTGTTCAAGCTCACCGTGTGGCAGTGAGGCTACCTGCATTGATCTGATTAATGGCTACCGATGTGACTGTCCACCAGGCTATGAGGGAATGAACTGCCAAGATGATGTGGATGACTGTGAAGGTAACATGTGTGGGAATAACGCAACCTGTGTGGATGGACTAGCAACGTATCAGTGTCTGTGTATTCCTGGATTTGAAGGTTAGAGAAAGCATCAAGATTTTCACAAAAAAATGCTTGATTTTTACTAAAGATCTGCTTGTTTTACATAAATAAATTTTGTAGCCTTGTTTAACATTTTATTATTTCTTTATGACTTTTCCTCCTTTATCTGACATAAAAAAACATTTTGAGAACCCAGTTTTTTACCAAAAGTAACTGGATGGAAGTTTCGCATTTACGAAAGATAAAAGTTTTTTTTTGTTTATCACCAAGAGTTTTTTATATTTTATAACTTGAATTAAAATTATCTTTAACCCCTGCTCTCTTAGAAAAAATTAATTTACGAAATGTTTTTGCTAAGCTTGTCATTTTGAATGTTGGTCTTTTTGGTTCAGGTCACTTTTGTGAGTTGAACATTAACGAATGTGCCGAGTCCCCATGTCTGAATGATGCTATTTGCCAAGATGCTGTCGCTGGCTATCGTTGCCAATGTCCTGTGAACTACCATGGCACCAACTGTGAGCTGGAGATAAACAGGTGAGAAATCACCGAGGAGGTGTGTTAAATCTCACTCGGGTCCCTTGAGAAATGTTTCTATAGATGATGTGACCTATGTTTACATTCAAACCCCCCTCTGTTGACAAAACACTGTATACGTCATGTTTGGCTGAGTAAAAAGATGCGTAGTCATGGTAAGATTGCATACACTTTCTAGCTGGCTGCCAAAACACAAAGGTTTTTTTCTGGCGGTATGCACGCGAATCATGTTATGAGGTCACATCGTCTATAAGGTGGTGTATTTCTAGGGTATCTGCAAACCGAGCAGGTGTATTTAACTTCATCGGTTCACTTGGAAACATTGGAAATGCAACAAAATGGACGGTATGAGAAAGAGATCTGTTAAAGTAAATAGGAGGTGTGTTAAATTTCACCTGGGTGCCTTGAGAAATGTTGTATCTGCCAAAACTGAGGAGGTGTGTTATAATTAATCTGTCTCCACTCAGAATCATTTGCATTGGGAGGTCCACTGAAGAGATCTGTTAAAACTAAGGAGGTATGTTAGTTATCACCCAGGTATCCTTGAGAAATGATAACTGTATACGGAAGATGTCAGCTAAATGTATTTAACTTGATTCACTTACTTACTTGTTTGTGTCCAGCTGCTCTCCCAATCCGTGTCAAAATGACGGAATTTGCGTCCTCAATGAAGGAAGATACCTGTGTTTGTGCCGGCCAGGTTTCTCTGGAGTTAATTGCAGCATCAACATCAATGATTGTGCCAGCTCACCATGTCAACACGGAGCGACATGTCACGACTTAATCGCAGAGGTCTCGTGTGAGTGTCCCACAGGTTATGAAGGAGAGTTTTGCCAGACGGATATAGATCTTTGTGCCGGGTCTCCATGTCACAGCGGAGCAGAGTGTATCGATCTAGGATCATCATTTATGTGCCGCTGCCCTCTACACAGATCAGGTCCTCGATGTGAAGACACACCGTGCCAGAATAGTGCTGTCTTTGTTCTGGACGAGAACATGGAGATGTATAGCTGCCGATGTGTTGCCGGGTACACTGGACGTAACTGCGAGATTGATTTTGACGAGTGTGCGTCTTCGCCGTGCTCTAACGGCGGAGTCTGTGTGGAGCATCAACTCAATTCTTTTATGTGTGAATGTCCTCAAGGGTTTGAAGGTAATCTTGAGAATGCAAAATTTAACATCTTACACTTCACTATAATTGCTTCTCTTCACCCAGGGGTTTAAAAGGTTACCTGCGAGGGTAGAGGTTGATATTGTGTTTAAAAAAGCCTGCGGAGCTCAGGGCTGTATACTCACCAGAGAGCTGAGAAAGATTAAAGGAATTTTATTGGCTACGTTATTGTAAAATGCGCTTATATAAGAAATAGTTATTATTGTTATTACTTAGTGCATAAAGGACCTCAACCAGTGCTTAGGGGTTGGAATGGGTGCCATTATCACTCTTTGCACACAAAAAATGTCACCTGCAATTTGAGAAAACTTCATTTCTTTTATGTTTGTTGTTTTGACAGGAGACACTTGTTCGATTGACATCAATGAATGTTCCTCTAGTCCTTGTGGGATCCTCAGTATCTGTGAAGACGACGAAAATGGCTACACTTGCCACTGCGCTCCGGGCTTAACTGGTACCCACTGCGAAAACCATATTGACTACTGCGCGCCGTCCATGTGCCAGCATGGTGGAACATGCATGATTGCAGAGCTCGGTTACCAGTGTGTTTGTGCGGCAGGCTTCACTGGTGAGTAGAGATGGAGAGGGATGAATGAGAATTGAAATAAAAATGGTAGTTTAAACTTCTTTCAAACATTTAGAAACTGTGAGACTCAAACACAACATTTAATTGTTAATTCTTTTAAAACAAAGATTTTGAATTAATAAAAACAAGATCACTTGTCCTGTCTTGACTTTACTGGCATGACAGTGATTTCACTTGCCTCAGGCTGGTGGTCCAATGTTAAATTTGAGCCCTGTTTTCTACGCATGCTCTATTTTCCTCTTGCTATAGGTCGTGACTGTGAAATCAACATCAACGATTGTTCACCGGTACCTTGTCAAAATGGTGGAATCTGCATTGATCGAGACAATGGATTCCTTTGTTTCTGCCATACTGGATCCAGAGGGAACCAGTGTGAAGTCAACATCGATGACTGCACCCCGAGGTAAACAACAATAAAACAAGTAGAATGACTCAAGTAGAATAATAATAAACCATTCATTTTTTACCTAAAAAAAAAACCACCCAACTTTAATGGTTTGAAAGAAAAGAAGCTGGAGGTCCATGACATGTTAACTTTTGAATGTTGAATTTTTAACACAGAGCCTGCCAAAACGGTGGAACCTGCATTGATGGAATTGCGCAGTTTTCTTGTATCTGCCCAGAGGGCTTCACTGGCGCCCACTGTGAGGAACTGATCAACTTTTGCCTGAGTAACCCATGCCAGAACTCTGGTGTCTGTCAGAATGGCCCTCTAGGCTACCAGTGCTCTTGCACACGAGGGTACACCGGTCTGAACTGTGAGGAAGATTTTGACTCCTGTGTCTCATTCCCATGTATGCACGATTCTACCTGTGTAGATGACGTCATCGGCTTCATATGTAACTGTGCACCAGGTTATGCTGGCTTCAACTGCGAGGACAATATTAATGAATGCTCAAGCAGTCCATGTGTGAATGGTGGAGTTTGTGTTGACCAAATTGGCTTCTACGTTTGTCTGTGTGTTGAGGGTTACACTGGGTCTAACTGTGAACAGAATGTCAACGATTGCGCCACTGATGAATGTTTGAACGGAGCAGTCTGCCACGATTTGGTCAACGCCTTTGAGTGTTCCTGTCAGTCAGGATGGACGGGTAAGCCTTGTTTATTTATTCCAAAACTGCCAGAGCTCTAGTAAAAGTACGGACAAAACCAGCGCTGATTTAAAAAAGAAAAATTATGTAAGTTGCCAGACACACAAAGCCTGAAGGCCACTTCATGGTGTAGGCTACAATCAACTGTGTTTCCAGGGACTGTTGCCATTCAAGTTATCAAGTTGTAAAACAGGCACAAGGGAAACTGATTGGGTAATTAAAAAAGAAAAAAAGGGGGTTATACAAAGTAAGAATGACTAGAGTGGGACTAGAACCAGGTAATTTGTACTGGAGCATTTTAAGGGCACCAAGGCAATGACCAGGGGCACTGAGGCAACCGCCTTTGTTGCCTCCGTGAAGAATCAGGCCTGCATGATTGTGGCTGTGCACTTCTACATAACGTGCTTTTTTTTTTTTCTTTTTTTCTAATAATTCTTTTTTTAGGTGAGCTTTGTGAGGAGAACATTGATGATTGTGAGTTAAGTCCATGCATGAATGGCGGCACATGCTCAGACTTCCTGAATGGCTACGAGTGTGGATGTCAACATGGTTACACCGGGATAAACTGCCAGACAGAAATTAACGAGTGTCTTCAGCTCAACGTGGAGTGCCAACATGGCGCCTCTTGTTTTGACAAGGTAATCTGGTAATATGACGATTAGTTTACTCGAGTTGTTCGATTAGCCATCATGTAATACTCGTCTCTACCCCATTGTCATCAGCCACCACAGACCCAGCTCAAGAGCAGGTCTCATGACTCTGCTGATACGGCCAAATTCTGCGCTTACGATCACCATTCTCTGCTTACTTTGCAAGTGCAGAACTTCTGTGCTAGCTGTGTATTAAGCGAAGAATGCCTAGTTACATGCACAAGAAAAAATTCCCTGCTAACAAATCTGTGAAATACGCTAGACGTAAGCACAGACTTCCCTGCTTCTGTAAGCGTCGATTCTTTGCTTACATTTTTACGGACGGCAGAGCCATTAAAGTGAGCCTAGTTATCTTTCCCCACCATACTAAAACTAAGTGCTTGTTTGTCATCACACAGGTTGCGGATTTTGAATGTTGAGCCTAGTTATCTTTCCCCACCATACTAAAACTAAGTGCTTGTTTGTCATCACACAGGTTGCGGATTTTGAATGTTTCTGTCAGGAAGGCTATAGAGGGCGCTACTGTGAAGTGGATGTTGACGAATGTGAATCAAATCCTTGTCAGAATGGGGGTGTGTGCGAAGACAGAGAGGCTAGATACACCTGTCGTTGCCCAACAGGTATTTCAAGCAACCAATCAATCAATTAGTCAATCAATCAATCAATTATTTGAATGTTATTTCGATCCCAGTTACGGACCTGTTATTTGTAATGGGTATTTCTTGTCTAATAATGGGTTTTTTTAATATAGTTTTCTATGTTTTTGTAAATTCTATATATTTTGTGAATGAATAAAGTGTTTTTTGAAAACTTTTTTTTAAAAGTCTATCAATCTATAAATTTATCAATCAATCAATCAATCAATTATTCCTTTATTTCAATTAATAACCAATCAATAATACATAAATACTGATATTTTTATTTAAAGGCGTTATTTAGGTGGTAGGGCCTCTGTAAAGTAAATTATTCATACAGACCCTGTTTAGTTTGGAGTTCAATAAATTTGTCGTTTATCATTTCAGGCTTTGGTGGTTTACGGTGTGAGACTGAATTGAATCTTTGTGAGGATGAGCCGTGTAGTAATGATGCTACCTGCTCTCCTTATCGCGGTGGTTTCACTTGTTCTTGTGCCATTGGATACAGGTGAGTTTGCTATAATAATAACAACTATCCTATTGACTCCTTGCACGCACCTCACATGCCGTGACTGTGCCATGCTCACCATTTTGGTGGTCAGTAGGTTTATGTGTAAACGCCGCGTCGCCTTAAATGCGCACTTCACTGAATAACGCACAGTTTATTGCCCACCAGTGTGGCGGTTTCAAGATTATTCTGATGATGACGTCAGGTGAATTGGGTCAATAAGCTAAAGCAGTAGACCCAGATGAGTTTCTACCTTCCGCCCAGGTAGTAGTTTAAAAATGAGGGCTGTTCTTTTCAGAACTGAGAACTCTCCCAAAAGATCTGAAAAATCTACTCCGCGGCAGTATAATAAGAATAAATTCTACCTGGCATGTAGATGCACACATGGTGTTACCGCAATCCAAATATATAGTTCTTATAAAGCGTGTTTCACAGTAACCGTCTCAATCTGTTTTATCAATAACATTCCTTTAATCTTTCTCAGCTCCCCCTAGGAGTATACAACCAAGGCAACCGTAGCGCTCCAAAGCAATTTTTAAAACACAATATCAACAAATACTTCGCAATGCAATTATGTTTTTATTTTGTTCCAGTGGTGACCTTTGTGACATTGAAATCAACGAGTGTATAAGTCAACCGTGCTACCACCAAGGAACCTGTGAAGATGAGCCTGGTGGGTACCAGTGCGTATGTCTGCCAGGCTATATGGGAGTTCATTGTGAAACAGGTAATCAACAACAAACAACTTTAAATCTGTTTTCCAGGCTATCCAAAATTGGTCAAAATTTAATTAGTAAACAAGATGGATGAAGACGTTTATCTGCAAGGCTATACGTTTATAAATGAGAATAGTATTTCTCATTTTCAGAAAATACTGCTTCGCAAATTTCTATGCTATTAAGCTAAAAATGGGTGGGTCACCAGAAGGTTTTAAAATGAACAAGTAAACTTTAAAGCAACAGAGGAAAAAAGAATTGTAAAAAAAAAGATTTTCATTTTATGTAGAGATTCATAAAATTATTTCCTAGAACTGAAGACGGAATTGGCAAAAACCAGATTTTCATTTTGTAAAAGTGATTCATATAATTCTTTGTTCATTGCTTAGAATTGCCGTACGACTTTGATCTGGTGTTCAGCAATCCAACTGAGTCTGACCTCATTCAGGTCACCAATGTGACCTCTCATGACCTTGATGCCATCACTGTGTCCCTGTGGATGAGGTCAACGTCCTGCTTCTCAGAGTTCATCTTATTGAAATTGTCGTCTGCTTGGAATACTTTTGTTGAGATTCGAGATCCTACGGATCTCAGTCTTAAACTACTGAGGTGAGAATAAAAGTAATCTCCTGTAATCACAAGTCATCTGGTCCCAATACAAAATGTGGGAAAGCAGGAACTCTCCAGTAATTTTTTAAAAAAGAAAAATGAAAGAGTGAGGATTAGTATTGTGTAACTTGTACCAAGTGGGTAAGTCGTTAGAATGTGGATGAAATAATAAAATGCCAAAAAATAGTTAATGGTCTGACGTTACGACCCTGGCAGAGACTTTCTCGACTAGGCTAAATGATGAAATTTCAAAATGTTTTTATCTTCAGCCATGATGTCTCCGTTGATAACCAAGATTTATGCAACGGACGCTGGCACAATCTAGTATTAACGCTCAACGCTGCAAACCAGGACTGGAAGATCTACATTGATAAATCGCTGTCAGCAGAGGGCGGTATTGCAAGCCCTCTAACTAGCTTCCCAAGCGGGTTGACCCTCTCGATGGGACCATCAGAAACATGGACTGGTGCCAATAGCGTTGAGATAGAGCTTGGTAATGTAAACATATGGAGGAATGCGCTGGATGAAGTCGAGGTTCAAGACCTGGCATTGTACTGTGTGCCTTTTTCACCCGGTGACGTGTTTGCTTGGGGTCAAGTTGAGACATTACCAGGGGCGACCATTACTCAGTTATTGTCAGTGCCATCAGTTTGTGATGGTGAGTCAATTCAGACTATTGCAGGGATGTGATTTCTCCATTTTAAACTAAAAATCGTTTTTTTTTTTAATCCCCACTGTACCACACAATTGAGAACAGTGATTAAGAGTCGGGCCAGTAAAACTCACAACAGGACAAACCCTATGGTCTCATGTTTTCGATGGGAGACTTTCTGTGATGATAGGGGGCAGCAGACTTACCGGGTAAATCCATTGTCCTCAGAATTATGCGCATGTTCAGAACTACGTAAACAATGGAAATTTACCCGATAGGCCTTCTACTGCCACCTAGCGTTGGGATCTCATCCTGCAAACGGAAATTTATGCCAATTTCAGGCAAACAAAACTTCTTTCATTTATGGTAATTTGTTGTTATTTGTCTTTGCCCTAGATTATGATGAATGTTCAAGCAGTCCCTGTGAGTCAGGCAGCACCTGTGAAGATAAGATCGGCTCCTACGACTGTCACTGTGCAGTGGGATGGGAAGGAGACCGTTGCCAGATCATGACAGACTTTTGTCTTATTCAAGAATGTT